>NC_081405.1:129695430-129755430 GCF_030272615.1 Cryptomeria japonica | reverse complement strand
TAGGCGTCACTGTAATCTCGCCTATTGCCAAATGAAAAGGTGTTCGTATCACTGTGCCACCTCTCCGCCAATGCTGTCAACAAATCTCGGTTCACGATAAACTGAGGCATCTCTAACAACGAGGCATGCCACACCTCTCAATAATATCTCTATCAACCTGTATCAATCATGGTATCAATGACCACAGTCTCAGAAATCGCTCACACGACTGAACCACTCCAAGATGCTCCTGTCAAAAAGCAAAACAAGTCCTATATCAGTTTCCTCATCAAAAACATAGATATCACAATCAAAATCATATCAAAACTTGAAACTTTGAAAATCTAAATCAAGTTCCACATCATATCAATACATCAAATCATATCAACTTGTAACACAACTCAAGTTTCACATTCATATCAACTTGTAACACAACTCAAGTTTCATATCAACTTGTAACACAACTCAAGTTTCACATCCATATCAGCTTGTCAAACAACTCAAGTTCCACAATCAATGCAACTTGTAAAACAACTCAAGCTCCACATATATATCAACTTGAAACAATTCATATCAAATCAAGTTCATATCAAAAACATCCATATCAAAAACCACATCATATCAAATCAATATCAAATCTATATCAACTTGAAAAATTGCAAATCAAATCAAGTTATATCGGAACTCATATTAGACAACTTATCACAGCAATGACAGCAGACACACAGGCCGACAATTTGCACCTATCCCGACAGAACTGGAATTAACCTACTAATTTTCTTCATCCAAAAATCACACTATACCAAAAATGTTCCCTATGTGCTAAACAATCTTGTCTACGCGCTAAACTGCTTATCATGCGCTATCTTGTCCTCACTATGCGCTACCCAATCTACCCTATGCGCTAGCCAGCACCCACACGCTACCCTTTTCTCCCAAAGCGCCATCTAAATTATCCTACGCGCTAACCTACCCTATGCACTATTTTATCCTGCTCTTGCGCTACGTATCTAACCCTATGCGCTAGGTCATACCTACGCGCTACCTAGACCTACCCATGCGACCTCCTAGAAACCCTATGCGCTAGGTATCTTCTATGCGCTACCCATTTTTCCCTCTGTGCTACCCTGTGATCCTGGTGCACTAACCTAATCCTAAGCGCTACCCTAACCTACCAATGCACTACCCTATTTGATTAAACCCTACGCGCTACGAACCTATCGTATGCGCTACGTTTTGACCCAGATGCGCCAACTCGACAGATCCGCATGACAAATTTGAAAACATGACTAAAAATGACAAAATCAAAAATCAAAAAGGGGTCAAAAAGGTTGACTTACTGGTGGTCCATATGTGACGGGCCTCCGATACCTCCGCACGCGCTCGAATCGATGAGATGAATATGGAATCGCCATGTTGACTTCTCTCCAAAATCACTTTCTCAAAAGTCAACAAGCACAAATAAGACAAAAAGAAATCACTTTTTCCCTTTTATAGGGTAAATCAAAATTAGGGTTACATAGAGGAACACGTAAATTGCTTGCAGTGTCTCATACAACCCCACCCAACATCATTATCGGGAGATGAATCGATTTATCACCTTCAACATAGACAAAAATTTAAAATGCGGTCAAATTTATCAAGACAAATGACATTTTCAAAATTTTGATTCATCTCCCGAGGGGGCATTATCAACATCATTTATCAAATCTGGGGCACAACATAAACATCTCGACATAAAAATTGATCATAATCAAATCATGACGACACATCATTTTTTTTGAATCAACATGTGCACACACGTCACTTAAAAGAGGGGCAAAATGTAGACATATAAAAATGACCATATTCCTAAATGAATATTTTATGTTCATTCCTCTATTTAGTTAAATCTAATTTAATTAAATCACTCACATTCTTCTATTTTATTAAGTAAATTATTCAATTTATTTAGTTAAATTCACTTGAGCCCATTTAATTGAATAAATCACTTTATTTAATTAAATCTCTTCTTCTTACCCTTTAATTAAATTTATATTTAATTAATAGTTTACCCCAATTAAATAAATCTATTTTATTTAATTTCACAACTTGCAACCAAATTGAAATAAAGCAATTTATTTTAATCCTATTATCCCTCGCCCACTTGCATTTTCCTACATCTCCGACTTGCCTCTCTAAACCTCCTTCTAGATTTTTCTAATCACTTCTAAATTAGCCTAACCCATCTCCTAAATATTGTCACATCCCTAAGCAAAGGGAAGTCACTTCTCAAACCCTCAAAGCCTTTGAAAACCATTAAAGGCTTTATGTCTCCAACAAGTTAACCTTGAAAGTCTTCCAAACCATTAATGGTTAACTCAACCCTCTAGCATGATTAGAGACTTTTTCTCTTAACTCAACCTCCATCTAACCCAAGGGTCTCATCAAGTATTTATTGCTTTGACCATGGTTATCCCTTTAACCTTTGCACAAGAGTTTACCCCTTGGGTAAAAGCTTTATCCATCGGATAACCCTAACCTAACCTTAACCCTTACCTCCTAAGGTAACCATGAGGTCTTCTCAAACATTTAATGCTTCTTACATCTCCTCTCAAGCAGTCTTATGTTGACAATTGTCACCATTTCATTGGTGAAAATTGTAAACATGGATTGTCAACTTTCAAACTTGGCCCTTGATTAACTCTTTCAATCCTGATCATCCATTGCCCTATTTTCACTATAAATAGAGCTCTCATTCCTCCATTTTAAGGATCCATGCAAGCTTTTAGTGTCTCATTTATGCTCTATTTTATCAATACATCTAGCTTCTCTTTGTAATAGGAATTAATCTAATAAGCATTTTAGACTATTTCCTTTATCATTAGCTTAAATCATAAACTAGTATATCATGTTAGGATAGTATTGCTACTAATCTTATCATCTTATAATCTATTTTATTGCATTTGTAGAATCATGCATATATAGGATGCATTTCATAATTAAATCAATCATAAGCATCCCTCGTTCTTGCATTCGTCATCCCTAAGCCACTTTGCTTAGTGATCTAAGAGCAAAGGCATTGGCTTGAGGGACCTTTTGAGATAGAGAACCATGGAACCAACCTTGGGAAGTTGAGTCATTGTCCATGACTCCATAACTTGCACCAAGAAGTCCCGTGGGTGTGTGAACAAGCTTCTTTGAGACCACATTTTCACTTTTTAAGTTTCATTGATCCGCTTTTCCCGCACACAACATGTACTGAATTGCAACAACATCTACATAAAAGAGGTATGCACATAATTGGAAACTACAAGCATGATCATGCTCACAACATCCTCAATCATCTTTTCTCATTCATCCCATTACATGTTCTGAGTTGCATGTACATATAAAACAAACGAAATGCACCTAAATGGATACATAAAACAAGTAGTTATTAACAAGTTGATCACTCATCCTATTACATGTAGACATTTGCATAACATCTTGCCCATTCATCCCATCTATTGGCAACACTCAACAATCTATTCTTCCTCTTCAACAATGAGGATGGTTGGGGGACCTTTCTTCGACATTGTTGTTAGTCCACCCAACCATTTTGTCACTGTTGTAGCTGGGATTCCCCACTTCTTTGACGCTCCCCTAACAAACATGTCGTTTTCATCTACATCATGGATTACACCCTCCGTGGCCGAAGTCGACCACAACTTTCGTGGCCTTGTAAAATTTCTTCCAGTTGAAGGAGAGAACACATCCATTGTGGACGGCGAGACAGGTTTTGGTTCCTGATCATCCGGTGGTGGGGGTATAGGCTCTGCTTCAACCATATTAGGAGGCGGGGTCTATGGCTGAGCTGAAATCTTCACACCTCTTTTATATGATGGCAACCTTGTTGATGCTCTCTTCTTTGCACCATGACCAATCATCTTATTTTCCTTCCTCATCTGCAAGAACAATAGTAAATTGTACGTTAGTTGTAATTCCATGACAAATATACAGATCAATATGAATTGAACAGTATGTATGGAAAATTTCTGTAATTTAAAATGTAACCTGCAAACATATATACAGTACAACATGGGTTACATTGAGATGGAACCAACTAACCAAGTGATGTTGTAAGTCGAAGCTTGTTGAACTATATTAGCTTTGATGCTTGACATGGCAACCTTGTGCAAGTAAGGAGTGGATGACAATACAGTGTAAGATGACAATAATGCTTGAATAGTAGAAGTACGGTTCCCTATGTGAAATGATATCTTTTATGGGCATATGTGTGTGGAAATACATTATTTATTGGAAACTTAGACAACAAGGGTTTAGAGGTACATGCGCAGACTTAGTCTGGCATGGATTCGTGGTCGAAACCTTCTGGGTCGACTAGATGTGGTGGTGTAGTTGAAATGGCTTCCTTCCAAAGAATTAGTTGACTGTATAATCGATAAGGCAGAGTAGAATGCAACCCAGTTTGTTCACAATAAGGTTGAATGTATACTTTGGTAAAAATCCATGATGGAATATGTTCATTGACTACTCTTCGAAGCGTTTGTTGCCATGACAGAGTAGTGGAGCTTGACGAACTTGTGGTCCATAGTTTTCTAAAAAAAAACTATTCAGATAGTTGGTTTGCCATGATTCCAGATTCACCTTGAATAATTTAGAATAGAAAGACGATTGGGTGGGAAAGAGATGATCATCATAGGGGCTTGGACAGAGAAAGAGTTGGTCAACAATATGAGAATGCTTCACAATCCATTCTTGTTGTGCATGAATGCGTGGATAAGGGATTTGAACTGGACATTCAATGGGTGGAATAGGTGAGTGTGAGAAGGGATCAAAATATTCATGGAGGTAAGTTGTAATGTCATAATTTGCAACATTTGGAGTGAGGGTTGCAATGACACCTTGAGTTGTTAGTGTGTGATGGGCCTTCAAATAGTTTTCCCTATCGTATTGATAATTTTGAACAATTTGATAGCGTTCATATTTGTTTGAGACATCCACGCTTAGCTGTGTCCATATCTGATGTCTGGAATGTATCATCGTGACTTCTTCGTAGTCATCTGCATCATGGGAGACAACATAAATATATCATGTCACCTGATACTTGAACACATCTGTATATATCATGTCACCATATAGGATTTGATGCTTCTGGAATTTGCATCAATGTTTCTGATCACACCCTGTGATCCACCATTAGGATGAAGGAGAGTGTCATCTGGGGTATTTAATTTGTACATCTATGGGCACTCTACTTCTGTAGGATGATGGCTCACAAAGTGTGATCGGAAACGTTGGTGTAAAAAAGAGACAGACAATCAAATCTAGAAGTGGGTAATTTAATTTAGTCATGGCTTGTGGAAATTTAGTAAATTTAATATCTGTAAATTTAGTAAATCAGTAAGTAGTTTGTTGTTTGATGCTCAATTGTGTTTTGAAGTTTCTATTAAATTAATTCAAAATCTGATGTTTGTTTCTATTTCAATGTCATTTCATTCGAGTCATTGCGGGTTGGTTTTTTTGTCATGCAGGGTTTTAAGATTGTTCACTTGTGCATTTGGAACCGCATTTCGATGTTTGAATTGGGCTTATGTGTATATATCTGTATAGTCACTATAAATACAATTGTTGAATTCATTTCAAATAGTCACTGTCTAAATATGATTCATTTCAAATAGTCAATTTCTAAATTCTTGTATTTAAAATTTCTAAATACGATTTAGTGTTGTGTTCGAATTGGCCATGTACACTAAATTGAGTCACTATTCATGTATGTCCACTTGAGTCAGTGTTGTGTTCGAATTGGCATGAAGTCAGCCATTTGCATGGCTCTATGTTTATTTTCATTCATCTACACTTTTGTTTGTGTTCAATTGTGCATTTTTAATTGGCTTCTTTAATGTTGAATTGGGTGCTATAAAGTTGAGTTTAATGAATCGGGATTATATATTTAAACCTTCAAAAATACATAATTGAGTGAATAAGTATTGCATGTGGAATATAGATCTTGGACAATGTGTGTGTGTATATATATATATACACACACACACACACACACAGTCAAATATGTATATTTGAGAGCATGTATATACATATGTATACGTGGACACCATGAAGATGGGGTTACACACACACACACATAGTCATATATATATATATATATATATATATATATATATTTGACAGCGTGTATATACATATGTATACTTACGTGGACACCACGAAGATGGGGTGCACACGTTGTGGGTCCTCTCCCCTAGGATAAATAATGTAAAGTGGATATGTCAGGATAGTGAATTGTGCATTAATGTAGGGAATGTGAGGTGGCAGATGCGTACTAAAACAACAAAAGCTCATTAATATAGGGAATATGAGGTGGCGGTTGCTTATTTAGATGGGAAGTGTGCATAATTAAGATAAAATCTTCGAAGAGATTTGGTTCACCGACATTAGTATAAAGCATTGAAGAGGAAAAAAAATCAAAAAAATCAACGCATCTATTTATAGGGGTAAAGCAGTGAATTGAGAATATAGTTTATTTTAGTATTTTATCAGCGAAGGGGAAGCATTTTGCAGGTACTAGTAAGCATGGAAGCTACATTCACACTATACACCTCAAGGCAACAACTGGCATTTGCTAGCGCAATATTTGATAAGAGATTGAAGCAATTTTTTAAGTACCAGGATGAAGAATTTATCACGGCAATGAAGGTGTTCCTTGGTGACTGTTTCCTGAAAACAGAACACAGGTACCGCATGAATGTTGACATTGTCAACATGGTTTTGGCATGGGGGCTAGAGATTGGGAAAAATGCTGAAAAGTGTGCATGGTTGTTGCGGGGAATTATCGGTAAGGAATGGTTAGGCGGCTTGAAGCCTCTGCTCAACAAGGTCGTTCTTGGAATTGGGTTTGATTATCTGGCAAGGAAAGGAGTGGAAGTAGAAGTCATGACACTCTTCCCATTCATTAGATGGAGAGTGGGGCAGGACTAGGAAGCGAGGAGGTCTGAAGCGGGTGAGGGGTGGAGGTTGCTTGAACAATTTCTTCGTGAAAAGGAAGGTGGTGCGGCTGTCGCAGGTGCGGGTGAGGCGGGTAAGGATGAAGGCGGCGAGCAGAGGCCATAGGTCAGATTGGAGTCGATGAACTTATGGGAAATCAAGAAATGATTTTTTTTGGTCTTATGCTAAGTTATTTTTGTAATCATTTTGGTAAGTGAATCATAGTTTGTTAAAAAAACACAATATATTGAACTGTTATACGTAAATTGAAAAGAGGTTTGTGGATTGTGAACAAGAAAAATACCTGCAAAACACGTATTCTTTGCTTGAATTGTGTGGCTTCTTGCACCTCTGCAACGTGTTCTTTCTCTGTCTTCTTGCTCTTTGCTTCTTACTTTCGCTCGTTGAATGAAATGCGTTGATTTCAAGTGCTTATTTATGTGACAGAATTTGAATTTGAAATCGAAGTTCTTTAATTTTTTTACCTACTGTGTTGAATTTGAATCTCCATATTTCCCCATTTATGTCTGAGTTGATTGTTTTTGTTGTTCAATTCGTGGTCTTACACAAGTGCTGTGATGGATGCAAGTGATAAGACCGGTAACGACGCTGAAGTGACCATATCAGCCTGGTTCGAGCCGGATAGATGGGATGGGGGATGCAGAAAGGTGTTGAAAGGGTCCCGTGGTCTGATGCGGACATGGACAAATTATGACCATCACGTGACATTTGATTGGCCATGTCAGTGTCCACGGGTGCTCACATGGAATGGGGTTGTTGTCATGTCGTTTTGTATTGCCTCCAAGTCAGCTTATTTAGGCTTTGATATGTTATCGTTTTAATGTTTAATGTAGACTTTAATGTTTTTATCGTGGTCCCTTTATTGGGTACGTGATCTTATTTGACAGAACTCAATTTTTTTATTCGGATCAATGTGAATGATTTAAATGTTTACGTGTGAACATAAAGATTTATATATTGAATGCAAAAGATACACTTTATGATCATGCAAAAGATACACTTTATGATTAATTCGTGTGATTGTTTAATGATATTATTTATTTGTTCAATGTTGAACATGTGATGGGACACACGTCAATAGATACTGGGTGGTTAGGCGGACACCTATAAGCCCCTAACCACCTAAAACCTATCACATGTTTAGGTCCCTGCACACGTAATGAGTCCTCTGCCTACCTAAATGTATCAATCAGGAATGCAATTTCTAACATTACAAAATATTAATTTGTTAATCTGGCTCCAAGCTGCCTATAGTTGAAATAAACTGAACAAACACCCAAAAAGTGATAGGCAATAACGATAATTCACCTGTTAAATGGAAGGATAAGCGAAAGGAAAATAGGAGTCGAAGCTGAAGATTTTGTGGAGGTGAACAGAATGACACCCATTACTCATACTTTTCCTCTCAACTTCAATCTGCCCAAAATGTCTATACTAAATCACACTTGCATAAAACCAGTCTTCCTTCACAATCAACACAGACAGCAAAACTGGCGAAGTTTTATAGTTGGCTGGAAGGCTCCTGTAACTGTTACATCTTCACATGTTATAAGATCCACAGCCAATTCTAAACGCCTATTTTTACAGTATTTCTCTGATTCACAGTTGCAAAAGCCTAAGAAGAAGAAGGCTGGCCCTGATTTGAACTATTTTGTTTTAAAAGCGCAAGCCCAGGCTTCAAGTCAGCTTTCCTCGGAAATCGAGTAAGTACGAAATGACCTTTTTCTTTTTCTCTAATTCTATAAATGAAAACAAATGCTCAATCCCTCCACATTTTTAACATTCATTGTTCGAATACTTGGGTTGTTATTGCAGATACGTGTAAACCTTATGTTTCTGGCACTGTCTGTTTAGGATTAGGGTTTAGTTGAAAACTGCAAGGTTTTGCTTTGTTGCACTTGTTAGTTGAAAACATTGTTTTACTTAACAGTTTTGTTTGTTGTTTTTATACAGCGTGCAAATATTTATGTCGTAATTGCCATAGATTACCAATTTAGCTTTGATTCTATAAAATGCTTGTAAATGTGTCTTCCAAAAGACAGAAATTGCTTTTAAACATTTCTCTGGGAAACACTGGACGTGCCGGATAAATGAAAATCATTATACAAATAGAAAACTCCTAGCTAAATGGAGCTAAGATAATGAGGCCAAAGGAGATCATAGATGGAAGTCTACAATGGAAAAACAACCAACGATGGCATGCCGATATGGGATTTAATGGTGTTCTTCGGAGAATGAATTGGGTTAAGAGGGCTTGACTGAACAAACCTGCGAGGTATCATGGTATTTCTTGGATCTGACAGTGTCCTTAGGAGATTGAATTGGGTTTAGAGAGCTTGACTGAATAATCCTGGGAGGAATCACACTATTTCTGGGATCTGATATTATCGTTAGGAAAATGAATTATGTCAAGAGGGTTTGGCTGAATGATCCTGGGATGAATTACCCTATTTCTTGGTGCAATCTCTGAACATCCACAACTGACAAGTCTCTAATGTAGAGAAAGAATGGTTGTATCTGGTCCTGTAGTCTGGATTGTTAATCATGAGACTGGCTGACTCAGTATGTTGAGAAGTAGCCGACTTTATACACTAGGTGGTAGCATAGCAGCAAAAATCGTTTGCAGAAATAAATTGGGAAACCAAAAGATATATATGTTTTTTCAAAAAATTGGGATTTAATCAGGGAAAATTCCAAATTTTCAAAGAGAAAAAACACAGTAAATAGAGAAAAAACTCTAATATTCTGTAAAATTAAGGCATAATCAAATGCATAGAGATATAGAAAGCAAATAAAAATAAACTTTGAAGAGTTTATCTCATGCATATTGGAATATGGGTGTAATAAATGATGAATTTGTGGTGATGTGTGTAAATGAGAGAAAATAGATATGGATAAGGATTAGGGTTGAGCTAAATTTAATGCAATAGTCTGCCACTTGTCAATGTGTAATTTTATTGAGATGCTTCATAAAAAATGGCTCAAGATTAAATGGGAATTGGCATGGGTGTAGACACTCCACATTTATCACTAATTTTCATCTTATGAATTTCCTGCAATTAATTAAATAAGAAATTATTTAATTAATTATCCCTATAATGACTATTTTATCACCTTCCTGTAATTAACTCGTTAAATCTTTATTTAATTAATTACCCTTGGCAATTTATTATTTCCATTCCCATTCCCCCCTAAGTTTAATTTATTAAACCAACTTAATTAAATAACTTTAGTTCCCAATTTTTCCAACTTAAACAATTAATTAATCCATGATTAGTTAATTAATTAATACTAATTAATGTTAAACTTAGTACTTTCAGATTGTATAAACTCAGAAAAATCAGAATTAGATTAAACTAGGTTAATTAACTTATAGTTTTCCAGACTTAAGCATGAAATGAAATGAAATGCACAAGGACAAAACACAGTTACCCTGGGAAAACCTCCTAGGAGGAAAAACCCAGCCAAAGGATCCTCAGATCTGATTATGATTATAAACTGAATATTACACACTTATCTGGAGCATAGAGGTTGCAGTCACAAATAAGAGATAGAAGACTTCACAATTAGGTTGCTGATGAGGTTATGATTTGCAGTCCTTCTCATTGGAATTTCTGAGTGTAACAAGGGTAACAGCACCTTGAGTAGATTACAGTCCTTCAATGAAGTCCTTCAAGGGTTCGCTCACTTCAATTGGAAATCTGCTGCTAAATAGGTTCGCTGTCTTCTATTACAGATCTGCTGCCATCTGGTGAAGTTCGCTGCCTCCTATTTCAATATCTGCTACCTTCTATTGGAGTTCGCATTGTAAGTAGTTTTCCCTTCTATTAATTTCGCCTTCACCAAATATGTTTTGCATGTGCATGAAACTGAATGAATATATTGAGAAGTATACGCCATCTTTATATGAATCATATTCCTTTTTATTTATGTCGGCCTTCTTTGCATTTAGATCTTTTATTTATTTTAATTTCTTTTTAGGTTAAGTGAGATAGGGTCGGCCCTATCAAGGAGGCGAGTGGGTTTGAGTGAAGCGTGGAACCTTTTGAGTGCACCAAAAGGTATTGGGCCAGGCCCTATATTAAGGAGGCGGATTCCAATGTTGCCCAAGGCAATTGGAATCCGCCAGCCCTAATTACAACCAACAATTAATCCCTCCCAACATTTCTTCTAATTTAATATTCCACATCATCCTCAGTCCTTTCCCTTTTATTCCTAACCATTTAATTCATCGACATGGATTTTAATCTTGATTGTTCTCTTTTTTCCATGTGTCCTCACTCCCCCCATGCTCCCACATGTGTGAGCATGCCAACTTAGCCCATTCCATGTGTGAGCATGCTAGCTTTCCACCACAACCCCCTCTACACTCCCACATGTGTGAGTCTGTTAACCCATCCTGCTCCTTGCTCACACGTGTGGGCATGCTAATTCTCCACCTCATTTCTTGAGCTTGACTTAATCTCCACCTCAAAACAATCACACGTGTGAGCATATCTTCCACACATGCCACCTTACTCACATGTGTGAGCGAGCTTGACCTTCCACCTCACATGCCACTTGCCCTCTTCTCATTTAATCCTACATCTTTGATGAAATCCCATCCTTTGATCTTGAATCTTCCTTTGCCTTGTAGCATTTGTCATAATGCTATGACTTTAAACCATTTACCTCAAATCCTAGCCCTCCATTCAATCTTACATCTTGGCCTTACATTTTCCTCTTAGAGAATCTATTTAATGAGAGGCTTCCCCTCCCATTTGATCATCCATCCTTATGTTGCTATTTTCTTGATCAATCTATTCACTTTCACCCTCATGCTGTCCACTGAGTAACAAAGTCCAAAGAGCATCTACATTCATCCATTGGAGCATATCCACTAACCAACAATGAATGTATAAATACTGTTTTGTTTGTTTATATTTTGCATTTTGTTCATTATCTTCATTGTTTTGCTCTATCCAAATGTGCTATTGTTTGAGTTTTGAATTTGTTGTTACTAATCCATTTGTGTGTGAAGCTCATTTTAAAGGTCCAAAATGGGTGTGCAAATTTCACCGTTATATATATATGGTTCTAGAGTCATGAGCATAGCACATTGCACTCAACAAAGAAGTTATTTTAATGACCTGCAAAGTTATATCAATTCCCTGGCTTCTTATACTCAAAATCTGGCTGCGTGAGTTTTAAATTTTATTTGAAAATTATAACTTATAAGCATTGTGGGCTTGTGCAACCAACCAAGATGAAATTCCTATTTAGATTTGTTCCTCATCAATATTTATATTTAAAGATCTTAATCAAAGAGCCGTCATTAATTTCTTTATTATTTTTCTTTCATATCCATTATTAGAAGAGGTATATTTATTCTATGGTAGTGAGATCTAATATTACGTGGAATCAGTGGTACATTCTAACAAGATTTATAAAGTTTACCAATGGATTAACAAGATTGGTGAATCCCTAATTCAATCAGTTTACATACATATGATACCAACGAGATCAATGAAACTTATTAAGGAGTTTTAATCCTTTAAATTTGCATCTCATCGCTTGAGCGCAGATAAAATTTGTGTTAGATTATTTGTATTTTCTCAGGGGCATGGGTAAAATCTAAAGCATCTCATTGCTCAATAGCAGATAAAGTTTATGCTAGATTATTTGCACTTTCTCATGGGCATGGGTAAAACTTAAAGCATTCCAAGTTTTCATTCAGAATGACAATTAGTCTAATAGACAGTTTCTAGTGCTTTCCATTGGTGCACTAGTAGATCAACATACACTACCAAACAAAAACTTGTGAAGTTTATGCATGTTCTCCCAAAAAATTTCCAATTTCTCAAAAAAATGCCTTAAATAAGAAAATAAAACTAAATGTTGTATTAATGTGTTAAAATCTAGGTGACCCAGAAAAAAACAGTCAAACTTGTTACCAATTTTGTTGATTTTTGTTTTCAAAAAACTGGCAGCATGTCTGTTCCGCAATTTTTTGCACATTTTTGGTGATTTTTGCTTTTTTGGGTGGTACAATAAGAGACCTTGACACTACCAATGATTGGATATACTGAAAGAAGGAAGTAATCAAGTTGGTGCTTATGGGAGTCCTTTGTAGAACCTGACACCTAAAAGTGTTTACTTTTCAAACTTGAAGGAGCGAGCACTTCTGATTGGATAACGAAAAAATGTAGCAAGGGACAATTTGAAGTTTCTGTAGAAATATTGGTATCTCCTTTGGATCGCATGATTAACAAGATAACTGAAAATTGATAAATTCTATTGCCTTTCATATCATGGTAATCCATTTAAGCTTGTAATTAGTGAGAATTGAGAAATTACATTATCTAGCCAAAGGGATGTTAAGGCAACCTGACTGTTAATGGTTGGAATAATTAGATGAATGATGATGCCATCAGTATGCATGAAGTTCTCAATATAAGAAGCCATCGGAGGACTAATAGGCTATTGGGGGAGGTTGTAAAGGGGGTATCCAAGTGATCTGAATATATTCACATGCTTTGTTATGGCTCGTCGAATCTACCCCTAAAAGTACACATGGTCTCACCGTGCTACTAAATGCTAGAATGTACTGGCTTTCTACAAATCCTTAGGTATTCAAACCTTAGACTAGAAATGTTTGTTTTGCATCTTGTGGATTAGGAACTTCCTTATAGTGTCTAGATTTTGGAATGACCTTAAGTAATGGTTTTGGTTATACATTTGTTGTTTTGTTTAAGCATGCACATCATAAAGTTATACCGCCAAGGAGATGCTCACTTTCATCTTCTCATCTTAGATGGTGCTACATGTTTAAGCAACTCTATGATTTTAGCCTAAAATGTATGTAATTTTGCAAAGCTTTTCTTGTAGGAGAAGAATTAGATCCAGTAACCGACAATTTTTTCTGAGACATTTTCTGCAGTTTATATTTATCTTTTTGGTTTCAAAAGAAAGTTCTTTGCTTATTTATTCATGGACTATTTAGTTTTCATTTTTCTTTATATTATCATGTAACTGCTAGATGTTTTCCATCCATATGAGGTTATGTAACTTCTCTATAGTGAGTAAATTGTCATGCCATGTTTTTTTGGGATGACCCAGGCCTTCAGCTGTACAAAACACCCTCAAAGGGCGCATTTATCATGAAACATATGGGTGCCAAATGAATGTCAATGACATGGAAATTGTTCTGGCAATCATGAAAAGTGTTGGATATACAGAAGTTGTAGATACACCAGAGAATGCTGAGGTCATCTTCATCAACACATGTGCGATTCGTGAAAATGCTGAACAAAAGGTGTGGCAGAGGCTTAACTACTTTTGGTTTCTGAAAAGGGAGTGGAAAACGAACATTCAGAAACGGCGAGCATGGTCAGTTGTTCCTCCAAAGATTGTCGTGCTGGGATGCATGGCAGAACGTTTGAAAGAAAAAATAATTGAAGCAGATAAGATGGTGGATGTAGTGTGTGGTCCTGATGCTTATCGAGACTTACCTCGCTTGCTAGAAGCTGTAGATTATGGTCAAAAAGGAGTTAATACACTTTTGTCCCTTGAGGAAACATATGCCGATATTTCACCTGTAAGAATTGCTAGCAATTCCGTTACAGCGTTTGTTTCAATAATGCGCGGCTGCAACAATATGTGCTCATTTTGTATTGTCCCTTTCACACGAGGTAGGGAGAGGTCCCGACCGGTAGAATCCATTGTGAGGGAGGTTGGAGAGCTTTGGGAACAAGGTGTGAAAGAAGTAATGCTTCTGGGCCAGAATGTGAATAGTTATAATGATATATCTATCCTCGGTGAGAAGAATGAGGTTTCAACAGAAAACAGTTGGAACCTTAGCCAAGGTTTTTCCAGTATGTGCAAGGTGAAGGATACTGGATTGCGCTTTTCAAATCTATTAGACTGTTTGTCTATTGAATATCCTGAAATGCGGTTCAGGTTCACATCTCCTCACCCAAAGGATTTTCCTGATGACCTCTTGTACCTGATGAGAGATCGACATAACATCTGTAAAAGTATTCATCTACCAGCACAGAGTGGAAACACAAATGTTCTTGAAAGAATGCGTCGGGGTTATACACGAGAAGCTTATTTGGAACTTGTGGAAAGAATACGGAGTATTATTCCCGATGTTGGCTTAAGTAGCGATTTTATTTGTGGTGAGCAACTTAAACAGCCCTTAGATTTTGTTATCATGAGCAATAAGCAAGTCTGCTTAAAATCATCTGAGAGATTTGAGCTTTGCATGTTTTGGATGGATACGAATTTATGAAAAATTCTTTTGTATGCATTTTAATAATTGCAAAGTTTGAGTAAACAACTAGGTTGAAAATCTTTCTTGTAGAATTTGTTTTTAATTCAATATTATGGATCCTTTTCCCATTTTTCTGATCCTTGTATTGTATATATATAGTTAATTTGCATTGTACATTAAAATTCCCGTATTTACAAATTACAATCTAGAATGATATCCTTTGTTTGCTGTTTAAACTAGGCATCCTACCTAGTTATTGAAGCCTGATTTAATAGAATGCCAATTCAGGGTAGCATGGATTTCAAAATGGAGGCTTCTGCATAAATATTGAAAATTGTGGACATTTGGATAATTGATAGTTGGAGTAAACATTTAGGGTTAAACATCCTTTGTGCAGAATTGGCATTTTAAATTCAAATGGATCCTTTACCCAGTAATACTTACAATTGCTGTTTCTCCCATTCTCATATATTATATATATTTGCATTGTACATAAAATTTCCTGTATTTCCAACCTACATTGGTATCCTTTGTCACCTGTTTATTGAAGCCTGGTGTAACAGAATTCTGATTCAGACCAGCATGGGTTTGAAAAGGGGGTTCCTGAATATTCAGTATGCCGATACAGTTGTTTCTGTACATTGTCATTTGCATTTCTATGGCTGAACATACCCCTTGGAACAGGGAACATCGGCAAGTGGTATAGATGATTGCAACACCCAAAAAGTTTAACTTTAAATAATGGAAATTTTTATTTGCTATAGTCAGAGAGATGTACAAAAAACTTTTAACTTGAAAACAAAGCAATGACTAACTGCATATGACATGAAATTGATCAGGTTTTATAGGTGTCACTGCCAAAGGGTTCTTTCCCAAAACCATTTTAAATGCAGACTGACTCAGATGTTCTATCCTCATTTTATTGCTTGTATTCTGATGTTTAGTAGTTTAAGTTGTAGATTGTGATTGTTTAAACAAGGAGGAGATGCAGTTCTATATTGTTGGCTAATATAATTTAAACTGTGTGTTTGGCTAGTGACATTGAATCATTAATTTGGTTGTTTCTTTCTATAACAAATCTAATTTGGGCTATGAATCTGGCAAGTTAACTTGAATCATAGATCTGGAAATTCTGATTTCTTAATGTTGAATCATGATAGAATTAAAAATATTCTGTTTGCCATCTGATCATGTTCATCAAATAAATCTCGTATGGTATCTGGAACAATCAAGCACATCCAGATATTAATATAGCGCATCACTGTCACCATTTTCCCAGCACTATCAGGTAGCCTTCATCTTTACCCAAAATTCGCCTATCCCCTTGTACCCTAATGCATTGGTTCATGCTCAAATAGATTATTATTTTTGATAGACTAATTGAGGGATCAATAGGAGCCTCACCCATAATATCAATGAATATCATTAATGACATAAAGAATAGCCATATGAACACTAATTCTCCCAGTCAAACATATCATAAACACTCACAAGAACCCACCAGAAGCATTCGTCCAGCATACTCTTGCACAGGTTATGCTGAACATAGTACAAAAGGCTATTTAAAATCAATGAAACAAGAAGTGTAAAGCCTCAACATGATGAAATAGAAAGGCAAATCTAAGCACCAAGGCCTAGCCTACAAACCGAATGCTTCCTCACGAATGAACAGTGGCCAATGTCCATCCCTTATAGGAAAAGATGTAGTAACGTCCCTTTTTAGGACTTACCTGAATCTAGTCTTGAAACAGTAATTCCAACTTAAGATGAGAATCATATTATCATTACCAATATAACTTTATAATAAAATTACCAATTGTAATGCCCTTTATGATATTCCTGGTTTAGGGCCTGCAAATGATATTAATCATTAGAAACTAAAAAATTAGGGCCTGCAAAGGATATTAATCATTAGAAACTGACATTAAAAACATTAAGTATCAAGAATCCATGATAGCATCTAAATTCATATAAGCATCATTCATATCGAATATCTTTAATTTTTTATTCCAAGGCATATTCCAATAGTCAACCATATTAGGAATTCATTGGAAATGCTTGCAAACTGCAATTTCAAGGATGGTCGTCGTTGTATTGCGAGGGCATGGAAAGATTTTAGATCCATTCCATCCCTCAGTCCACCTTGGAGGCTGGCTGTCCTCCTCAACCAAGCCTGAGAGCATGGAATGGATATGGTCCATCCGGCCTCCCAGCCCATGAGCATGGTAGGACCTCTAGTCCATCCATCTCAGGGTGGCATGCTTGATAAGAAGCATGAAGACTGTCCTCCTCTACCAAGCCCAAGAGCATGGAATGGATTTTTGGTCCATTGTGCCTCTTGGCTCACGAGCATGGCAAGACCTCCAGTCCATCCATCTTGAGGTGGTGTACTTGATGAAGAATGACTGGTCCTTCAGTGGTCGTGAACTTCGAAGGCTGGCCGTCCTTCCTATTTGCAAAACATTTCCACAAATTCAAAACCGATCTCTTGAAGTATTTACCATATTATTGCCGATTGCTTGATTTCTCTTTATTGTCATTTCTTGAAGAATTGATGAGTGGATACTTAAATGATGCTTGAAGGGATTGATACTTGAATGATTGAGATTTGAATAATTGATTGATTGATTGCTGGTTTGTTTGATTGTTTCCTTTGTTCCAATTGAAGATTGGTGAATGATTGAATGACTTCTCTTGATGGATTTATGAGTGATGATCTAGTGATTGATGATTTAATGTTTTGGCGAGACATGATCAAACGATTGCTGATTTGATGATTGAATGAATGCTAAATTGATAGAGTGATGAATGATAAATTAATGAATGAATTTGAATCCTTAGAATGATCTCTCCTTTTTAATTTTTTGGTGAAAGAATCACCACCTTTCACAAGTTTTGAGTCACCACACTTCATAGCTGCCTTTTGAGAATAATAAATTACTTCCAATAATTTTTTCTTCATTCCAAATTTATGATTTATTTATTCCTTGCTTGATGATCTCCTCCCAAGGAAATTATCTTCCTTTTATATACATTATTCTCAAGGGAGTCACAACCTTTCATGATTTCTACCCTTAGAAAGAGTCATAACTATTCATCCTTAATTGTTGTCTTTTGAAAATAATTATTTAGTTCCAAATTCATCCCTTTATTATTCCTTCCTTGATGATTTATTCTTTGTTTTTTCATGCCCTCTATAAATGAATTGCCCTTCCCTTTTATATCTTCAATTTAATGAGAGAGTCACTGTTAAACACAAATATAATAAGGGAGGGGGGGAAGGGGGTTGGATTAGTATATGCCAATTCCAAATTAATTCAACATTAATTATCATTAATAACTTCTCCAAACATCACAAAAACTGCTAAGCAAGAGATAAGCACTCGTCAACACAAAAACCACTAGCTTTACGTTGAAACCCGAAAGGGAAAAACCATGGTGAAAATAGTTGCTTGGATCTACTGCCCAAATCCAGCCTCACAAAAATATTAAAGAACTTACAATATTTAGTAGGCACCAACCTACAGGAATTTCCTCCTTAGATGGAGACACCAATCCCATGAAATGATTATTCGATATTATCCAAAGATGAAAAACTCTTACTCGACAATAAATCTTTTGGCCCAAATTTTTTAAAAAATTGGGACTCGGCAAAAATTCAGGAAAAAATCGGCAGGAAATTGGTAAATTTAGTGAACATTGAAAATATATAATTTCTTAAAATATTGCTAAAAAAACACACATATACACTAAATTTATAGAACATAATAGCATATTACCTCTTAAGAAAAGAATTTACGTTGATGAGTTCCATGGATGAGTTATTAAATCTAAAGCACTAAATGCATGACTTTATAGGCATCAGATTATACTAATAAAATAACTATTATAACTATAACTATGTAATTATATTTAGATATATTTATATTAATAAAATAATGACTAATAAATATAAATAAAATTAATATATTACATAAATCATAATATTAACAAAATATGAAAACATGATATAAATTAATAATATAAAAACTTAATAATAAAGAAATGATATTAAGCATGTAATAAAAACAAAACATCGGGGGCGAGAAGGGTTATCGGGATGAAGCCTTAGAAAACGTTTTGTTTTTCAATTATATTTTAATAAAAAAACAGTGCGCTTTACAGCTATGAACTTTTAACGAATTTTAGCGAACTTTGGTTGGACTTTTGACATCCGCCGAATTTCAACTTCCATGGTCGAAATTTGGCGAATGCTATTTCCATGAAACACTTAAATAAAGAAGAGTTTTCTACTCTTGACTGTGTAACCTCTCTTCAAACTCGCTTTCTAGGGTTGCATTGAATAAAAAATGATATCGCTTTTTTAGACGTGATTTTTTTCCATTAGCTTGCGATTTTATCGCGATTTATTCTCTTCAAACAATGCGATTTTTTTAAAAAAATCGACCGCGATTTTTTTGGAAGATTAAATTGTCCAGAATATTTACTCCCGATAAATCACGATTCTGACGATTTTTAGCCGATTATTGAGAATGAAAGGCAAAAAAGAAACTTCCTAAAACTAACTAGATGACCATTCCCTGCTAAATATTACGATATTACTTTAATATCCTCCCTTAATGGTCATTCTACTAGCTACCCTATAGAAGACTTGAGATATATATAGATCATTTGGCCACGAAAGCATAGAAGGTTGACTCCTCTTTAGAAAGCTTTGCGACATGAGTCTGTTGCTGAGACCCTCCTTGATTGGACTTCTAATCAACCAACCGCTTTCTGCAGAACTTCTGTACATGAACTCTCCTTGATTGGACTTCTAATCAGCCAACTGCTTTCTGCAGAACTTCTGTACATGAACTCTCCTTGATTGGACTTCTAATCAGCCAACCGCTTTCTGCAGAACTTACGTACATGACCAAGTTTGCCACAATAATGACATGTGATAGATTTTAGATTCTTAGAAGAATTATCAAGTGCGCTTTGGCTTTGTCCTTTTTGCTAAGTGGACTTGCCTTAGTCTTTTATCCTTGGCAGTAAATGCTTGTTCCACATTGGTCGTGTCACTGCTGCTACCAAATTGTTGTTTCCACCTGGTTTGCTACAAGAGCTTATTGCACAGTTCGTCAAACTTTAAGTCAACATTAGTGGATGTAATGTTGAGAGTTTCGATGAAGTGCTCATAGGATTGTGGTAAGCTTTTCAATGTGATAACCATTATATCCTCTTCTTCCATCTTGCAATCAATGGCCTCTAGTTGATCGTGAATATCTTTTACCTTCATGAGATGATCCTGCAAAGACATCTTCTCGTCCATCATAATCAAGAACAACATATTCTGAAGGAAGAAAGCTTCGCCTTTATTTGACATCTCGTGCAAATCCTTTAGGTGCGTCCAAATTTGAGTAGCGGTCTTGCGAGACGGCACTTCTGTAAGCATATCATCGGTGATTGATAACTTGAGCAACACAACCGCTTTACTGTTACACTCATCAATTTTGCCTTGGTCTTTGTCTGCTATTGTGGGACGAGCAAAATTACCCAAAACAATCTTGCCTAGACATCGGTACTCAAAAATAGTGAGCATACTTTGCTTCTAGGTATTGTAGTTCTTGTCGTTGAACCTTTGATTGCCTTTCAACATGATGTTGGGTAACAAAGCCATCCCTCCTCTTATCCAAAGACATGGAAACCGAGATCAACTTAAAAAAAATCTTCTATTTAAAAAATTGACAAAAAAACTGAAACCTATGATTTTGTCCAAAAATCTTCAAAAAAAAAGTTGTAGCATCACAATTTTGTGAAAAAATCGTCAAACCTTGTTGGTGCAAATCTCAAGGCGTTGCTCAAAAAATGAAACATTTGTCAAAAATCAGGCAAAAATGGTGCTAGCAGAAATCTCACACATTTTTTGTGAAAAATCATCAAAAACAAAAAAAACCTTGGCCACAACACAAAACCCACGATTTAGCTTGAAAAAATCGTGCAACACAACAATCCCTAGGTGCGTGGAACACTAGGTGAGCAGAGTTAGTTGCTCAAAAAAGCAGGTGGCACGGGAGGAAGACCCAAAAAATTTTGTTGCTGAAAAACATAGAGCCGAAAAAAACTTTTCATGTTAGGTTCAGAAATTGTGATCTGCAATGTAAAAAACATCGCAAGTTGCAAGGAGATAATGGTCACGCGTCCTTGGAGACCGTTGCGTAGAGAAGAATGACCATGATTTGCTGAAAATTGTTCAAGAAAATGGCAGAACGTCTTGCAATTCGTAGAGAAAACACGTGGCCAAAGACTTGTGATTTTAAGCTAGAGAAAACTAGTGCGATCTTCAACAAAGCCGCATATGAATTTGCAAAGGAGAAATCCACGGTTTGTTAACTTTGACAAATTTAACAGTATAAACCCACAACTTTTGTTCTAGAAAAATGAAAAAAAAACTTTTAAAAATTGTCACAAAATTTTTAGGAATCGACCACAAATTATTATCGTCTAAACAAAAAATTGCCAAAAATTGAAACCCTCAATTTTATTCAAAAAAATCAGGCAAAAAACTTCCAGAGGTTTCCTCAATATTTATGGGTAAAAAGACCACGAGTTTTTTTAATAAAAAATTTGCCAAAAAAGAACCTATGCTTTGATACCATGAAATGATTATTCGATATTAACAAAGGAGAGGAAAGCTCCTTATATAGAGAGTACAAGCAATATTTCTATAAAAGAAATGATCGAGAACGAAGAGAAATGATCGAGAACGAAGACAGAAAGGAAACTTCCTAAAACTAAGTAGATGACCATTACACACTAAATATCACAATATTACTTTAATACCAAATACATATGAAGACTCCATCTTCTAATTCAAGATTTGAGCACCAACTCTGAATATGAGACGCCAATCTCAAATACATCAAGATATATAGAAGATATGTAGGCGGACCTTCAAGGCTGAACCCTCAGCGTCTCCCTGATTTGATCAGCTTCAAAACACTTTCACAATGTGCATGAGATCTTCAATTGAGTTCGCACACTTAACCTAACTTGAGTAGACAGCTTGCACAACTTTGGCCATGATTATCAGTTCTACTCACTCTCATGCCCATTGGAATGAATCCGATCAGCAATATACATAACTTATCTTGTGACTCGGTGTGTAATTAAAATGTATTCAGTAGCATCATCATTGAAACTGAGGAATAATTTTTCATTATTAATGTCTACTAGACATGTGCAAGAACTCAATGTGTTAATAAAGCGGTAAACTAAAGCAAAGTAAATTAACACAAGAAATGCAGATTATTCATTTAAAGATTTGGATGACAATCCCATTATAGCTATTTTTAGCAGGACATGAGAATTTTAAAAATAAAAGTGAACTGATTCTTCCTTTAATATGGAAAGTCACGTGTCAAGTGCTTCCCTAGGAAGCTGATAAGATCTGTCACGAGATGAATCAAAGCACAATTTTGAGTTTCTGATATTTTTGGAATTTGCTAGTTTTTTGTATTCGTGAGTTTGGGGCTTTTTAAAGCACTTTTTTGGGGGGAGGGCAGGGAGACTTCTCCAGCCAACGTATGCTGGCAACAATCCCAATGGTTGTGGAGCATGACCTAACCTTTCCCATGCATTAAGCAGTTTCAGATTCCACTGTGAGGGAGACACGCTCCTGGCAGGGTGACCTGCTAATATATTGGTATTTTGTCAGAATTTAGTCCTGGACTGCAAACAGTTCCTCTTAAGAACTGCCATACAGGGGTTTTGTAACTTATGATGCACAAGTCATAAATGTAAGCTGCATCAGAGGGACACGGAGTTTGCATCACCATAATGTATATACCAAGCATTCCTCAGCAGTGTGTTACAAGCCTATGTCTAAAATTTAAATGGATTAACCATATGGGTGTATCATGTGTCCTTGTGAAGCTCAATGCAAGACCAAGAGTCACAAATGAATTGTAGGAGTGAGTAATAACTAATAAAGAATTATGTCAAGTTCCCCCAAATAAATGTCTAAAATTTAAATGGATTAATCATATGGGCATATCATTTGTCCTTGTGAAGCTCAATGCAAGGCCAAGAGTCTCATAATAGGACTGAGTAATAAAGAATTATGTCAAATTGCCCCAAATAAAACTCAAAAGACATATTCATGGGATTGAGTACATTGTGTTTCTGGGATGTTTCCAGGAAGGATCTAGTCATTATGAGGGACCTGTGATGTTTCCAGGAAAAACCAGAATCAGGATCAGTACTAGAACTATTTTGGTTCAGGCAGTGAATGGGGTTTTGAAGAATCCTGTCAGGCTACCTTGACTTCTTTGAACCCATTAAAGTTATTTGGAAAGAGTTGGCAGGGCTTAGAATCACATAATTTTATTTAATACAGAATACGTATATTGCCTTACCTAGATGCTACTAATGAAAGTTTTTCTGTGGTTATGAATTGAGTCTATTTTTTTTTATATACTTTTTTTCTGCCACTATTTGGAGGATAGTCATTTCTTCTGCCCAAATTATTCATATTTTGTTGTTGATTCCAAATATTAAAAACAGTGTGGCTATTAAAGCATGTATGAAACAGTCTATATTCAGATTCAGCTACTTTTTCTGCCTGAATTGTTCATATTTTGTTGTTAATTCCAAATATTAAAAAACAGTGTGGCTATTAAAGTATGTATGAAATAGTCCATATACAGGTTCAACTATTTTTGGTTTGCTACTTGTAATAGATACTGATTCACTCAATTTATTCTGTATGTTTTGTTTATAAGTATTGAATTTCTCTTCCATAATCTTTACTGCATCGCTTTGTTGCAAGGTAAAGTATTTGTCATTTACATAAAAAGTTGTAAACTTGCAGCATCATTTGATGTCAGAAAGAGTGGCGTCTTAACCTATTTCTTTTCTTGTCACAGGATTTTGTGGTGAAACAGAAGAGGAGCACATAGATAGTTTGAGTCTGCTCCAGTCTGTGGGCTACGATATGGCATACATGTTTGCATACAGCATGCGGGAGAAAACTCATGCTCACCGCAATTATACTGATAATGTTCCAGATGATGTCAAGCAAAGAAGATTAACTGAGCTCATTAATGCTTTCCGGGAAGCGACAGGTCAGAGGTATGACTCACAGGTTGGTACTATACAACTTGTGCTAGTTGAAGGACCAAACAGAAGAGCTCCTGAGAGTGAACTTATTGGGAAAAATGACAGGGGACACAGGGTAAGCTTTAGAAATGTACCCCTTGCAGATTTGAATGTTTTTCCAATTGACATAGATGATGCAGGAGATAGGTCTTTCAAGAGTGCTGCTAATTTAGAAAGAGAGGATCATAAAAGAAACCCAAGTATTGGCAACTATGTTGAAGTTCTTATTACAAACTCAACTCGAGCAACATTGTTTGGGGAGGCTCTTGGTTTGACAACTTTAAACAATTTCTATCGGAAAACACTAACAACTCAGAAATGAATCACAATTCAATAATTTGTTCTTTTCTGTTTGTCAAAAGAAGTTTTGGCAGAGCTCCTAACAGGCTCAGTGTATTATCTTCTGTAATGAGCATGTTCTATATCTATTTTCATTCTTTTTTACAAAAAAAATGTATTTCATAATTTTTTGAAAAGAACTTAAGGATTTTCTGTTAGTAGGGAATCTTGATGAGTGGAATATGTTGTCATATAAAGTGATAGCGACAACCTTTCCTTCGTTTTCAGACGTCAGTTATAGTTTGTTGCTTCTAATATTGAGGATTAAAATTCCTTTAGTTGAAAGAAAATCTGTAGGGAACATCTAGTAAGGAAACTCCTGCAGTATTCACTCATTCTTTTGTGCAAATTGAGTTGTTGGATAAAAAGTTAATAAGCAACCTGCGAGTATTCCAGTGCAGAATCCTTTATGTTTCTGATTATATAAGCAACCATACTTTTAGGTCCCAACATACCCTTACAGGTGCAATATGTAATTGAATTGTGGGGGTTCACCATTCTTTTCATAAATGTCCACATGATGTGATAAGAATATGCAAATATGACACATGACCAAACTAAGCATACCACTTCCTTCACCCAAGCTATCGTTTCCTTAATATTACTAGATTTCCCCTCTCCATCCCCGTATCTTGCCATCCTGAAATTGACAAATGCCCTCGTAATCCTTGTTATGATTGAACTTGTAAGAGCATCTATAGACTAACGAAGTTCATTATGACACACCAAACAAGTCAAAACAGATGTGAAAATATTAAAGGAGCATTTATAGAGGGAAGAAGAGGAATTAGTTAGAAGACAAATGCATACCTATTCTTTGTTAGCTTCAGTTCACCCGCAAACTCATTTGGAGAATCTTATTCCCTAGATGGTCAACATGTGCAATTTCTGATCTATCCAAAATGTTTAATTATGCATGTAGCCCTTACAATGTGAGTGGCCAACGATGTGATTTATGCTGAGGGGAAATGGTAATGTGACTGGCCATCCTTAAATTGCAATCTATCCCAAGATACAATTTTTTTTCAAAGCTAATTTGCATTTGTGTCAAGCCTAGCCCTGTTCACACCATGAGTTCTTAGAGTGAATGGTTCTTTGGGCCATCCTTAAATTGCAATCTATCCCAAGACACAGAAAGATTTTAAAGCTAAATTCTTTAAACATGGACCAGAATATGAAGTTGTATATGTAGTGGACTGGTTCAAATTCTTGGACTCGCCAAGAATCGGCGAGTCTCCCGAGCCGAGTGACCTTGGGCTGAGGTTGTAGCCATGGCAGAGGAGGAGGTTAGAGCACGAGTAGACACAGGCACAGCTAATGTTGGTGAGGGTGGCATGGAGTCATGGACAGAGACTATGGCTGTTGAATCATCTAGGACCTACCTTAGACGCCTTCGTAGGAGGGATGCATGCTCCTTTAAGCCATACACTTGTAGTTATTGTTTTGATATTTGTGTGGAACATTTGATGTCATGGATTTTATATTCCATGAGTTTTTTTATACATTTGACAATATTTATATATCTAAGTTTGTTATTTCCTTCAGCTACAATTTGCGTTTATACTTATGTGATCGATGTATGCTTGTGTATGTGATCAAAATAGCTTCTATTTGATGATGTTATTGTGCCTTCAAGGTTTATTAAATAAAGGGTGCATGGATCAAGTTTTAAATCCCTAAAATCTCTAAATTTCTTGGGTTTTTCACTTTGCCAAGTCTTGTCGAGTTTTTTTGCGGAGACCCGAGTCCCAAGTCGAGTCACTTTTGCCGAGTCCATGCCGAGTCCGAGTCTCGTTTCTATGGTTCAACTATCCATTAGATGCCACAGCTTTTGGACATTTTGGAGTGACCACATCATTTGCTTAATATATAAAAATGGAGATGAAAATAATCCTGGCAATTGTCTTCATATTATGTTTGGACATACTGTGTAAAAGATCATTACCATTGTGATAGATTACCATTATGTTTGAGATTAAAAGTTTTGGGGACTAAGGGATAAACTGGCTCCAGGAATCATTGCACAAGCGACCATTTGTTCACCTGGACCTGTATTATTAATAAGGGCAAGGCAAAGAGATACAAAGTGCATTGTTATTTTGTGGATTTTTGCAAGGAATTTGATACCATTACATGAAACTTGCTCATTTACAATTGTAGGAATTTGTGTCTTCCATACTTTTGTTGACACTCTGCGATCCATTGTAGAAAAGTATACGTGAATTGTTGAGACAAAAAGTTCAGAGCACTCAATAGTGCTCACTCTCTACTACAAATTTGAGGTATTTTGTCTATGAGCTTGAAGAAGTTATATTATGATCCCTAGGTACATATGATTATTTATTATTTCGATGACAAATAAATTTTTTAAATTTCGGAGACAACATTATTTTGATGTCAAGGATTTTTTTTGAATTGTTGCTGCTCCTGCTCCTACATGAAACTAAAATCCTATCATTGGCTATTACCACAACTCCTCTATTGCAGGCATTTGGACATTGAATTGACATGGGTGTCTCTTCTATGAGAGCCCTTGTTCCTAGCATGGCCTTTAAAAGTAATTTGAAGTCTATGATTGGCGATTTGGAGCCTGAAAATGGCTTCTTGCTAACAGGTATCCTCCAGTGATTGACTCTATGCCTCTCAATGGTGACAACTCTACTTCACTAGTCCTCCATGCGCCCTTTGCTATGGACTCTTTACCTCGCTCGACCCTTGTTGATCCTAGCACCAGCCCTAGTTCATTGCTCTCTATGCAAACAATGGCATTTTTTCCCCTACAACTGGGGTTCTTGGGCACTGTGTTGGTGGTAATTTGTTACCAGGTGGTTCGGTTTTGGGTCACTAGCTATCCTATGTGACCATAGCTAGCTTCGGGAGCTCTACCTGCCCTTTTTGGCCCTTGTGGTGGTTTATGGATAGGATATATTTGCAAACAAAGATTTTTATCTCTGACAAGACCTGGTTTATAGAGTCAACATCTTGTGGCATTCTCTTCTCGATGTCTACCAATGGGTTTCAAAATCATGGAATCCCTTTGTTGATGATAAGATTGAGCTATTCCCTTGTGCTAGGGGATTTTTTATTGCACTATTTGCCTCTTCAAAAGAAAGAGATTTGATGCTTGAGAGTAGATTGTTGATGTGGGGAGAGCACTCTGTTAAGCCTTGGTCCATCTCCTTCATCCCCTTCTTTGAACCTCTCAATGTTTGACTGGGTTGGGTGTGATTTCCAAATCTTCCTCTCCAATTTTTGGAAGATTTCTGCTATGAAGCCATTGGCAATGCTATTGTTTCATTTTTGAAGGTTGGCTCTACTACTTCCTTCACAGGGCACTCTACATTTGCCCATATTTTGGTGGACATATATCTCCAATGCTCTTCATATGGAATTTTTTTTTATGGTGAGGGGAAGGCCATGGACTCAACCTCTTGACTATTAGTTTCACCCCTTCAGATGTGGACATTGTTTTTCTGTTGGTCCATGGTGGAGGAATGTTCAAGAATACTTGACTATTAATGCATCTGACTCTCAGGTTTTTGGCTCCTCTTAGGATGACGCGACTTTTAGGATGTCGGGTTCTCTTTTTCTTTTTGCCCTATGATGTGTCATGTTCCTCTTGCGGTTGGTGCAACTCCAGGGAGTCCCACTCCTTTGGCTATTTTAGATCCTTTTGGTGAGTCTCACCCACTGTCTGTTTTGGTTGCTTAGTGTCGTAGTTTTAATGCTCTAATTTTTCCCTCAACTTTAGTGCAATGTTTGCCTGCTCTTTAGGAGGTTGATTGACGCTTGGCTTCATCAATTAGATGTTAAGCTTATTCTATTGCACACATGGCTGGGCTATTTGAGAGGGAATTCCCCTCCCCCCTTCTCCGAGGTCCAAGGACTTGATTGATAACCTTTCCTGGACAAGTGTTCAAAGGCGTAATAAGAAAGGTTTTCCAAATCTCTCTCTCAATCACGCACCATAGTGAAGAGTGTGAGATTGATAGGGTCCGGTCTGGCGTTGTTTAGGCTGGTTCCTTGGGTACTCATTTGTGCTTGAACCTTGGTTGTACTTGTATTGAAATTCATTTGATAGCTTAGCTGCAGTTGTGTTTTCATCCTTTCTAGGATTGTGTTGAGACATGGACCAGCTAGGACTCAAACCTAGGATCTTCCATACGCTGCTGGAGTGCACTTCCACTGAGCTACTGGCCCCTCTTGGACCAGTCCATCGTCGGTCCAGGTGTGGCTTATTTCCAACACCAAACCCCCCCTTAAGATACACCTCTCGTGTGCTTGGGGCTCCTAGCCTGGACCTGGCTCTGATACCATGTTGAGACATGGACCAGCTAGGACTCGAACCTAGGACCTTCCATACGCTGCTGGAGTGCTCTACCACTGAGCTACTGGCCCCTCTTGGACCAGTCCATCGTCGGTCCGGGTGTGCTTATTTCCAACACCAACAGTTATGTATGCTTTGAGCTGCTCTATCTAATGTATAGAGTTTTTGGTCCCTTCAAAACCAATTTACTTAATCAAAAACATTATTTTGATGCCCCAATTAAAGAAAGGACTCCAAATACCATCAAATATTCTACTATTGTTTTTCTAGTTCCAATAGACTTGAGTAAATCTAAGGAAAACAAAAGTTACAATTTTCAACATTTTCAAACAGACAATGAAGTGGGTTGTTCTTTTGTACATATGTGAGAGGATTGTAGGGGCTTTGTTTTGTTGGACCACACTTCAACTTGACACCCATTACAAACTCTAGATTAAGGGAAATATAAATCTAGCATTCTAACCAACCCTAAGAAACAATAATTTCAGCTTCAATTTGAAAACATATCAACAGTGATTTGACTCTTCATTTTTAAGTCTCACCTACCCTCCTATGTTAATATAGCCTTGATTATGTTTGAATATCTCCAACAGTACTGTAGGTCGTAAGTTCGTAACCATGATATATAAGCTTGGTGTCATGCCCCTACCATGAAATTAGACAAAACAACAAACAGAGGTTTATCGGCAATAAGGAAACTGTCTTATAATAAGTAAGACTTCACAATTTCCCCTCAGCATAAATCGTAATTCTCCACATTACTACAGCAGGCTGGAAGAAGGGAAAATACTGTGTATGGAAGTATACTTACCTGTGCAGATCATTCTCCCTCCCTTAATGGCAGCGATCTCATCTAATCAGTAGCAAACTATTGATTAGAATAAGAAATAGTGTTAAGAGGGAGCAGTTGATTAAGATAGAGCCAAAGTTTTCAAAAGCAAGAGATTAATTGAACCAAACGTCTTAAAAGCAAGAGATTAATGACAAAGAGGCAACGGTCAAACAGAAAGGGACGCTTCTCTTACCAACAGTTACATACATGGGAAGGATCATGATCCTCTACCACTGATGGAGGGGTATAAAGGACAAATCCAACATGCAAGGAAAGGCATCGATGAAGTAGAGATCTGATATAAGTAAATAACATTCAGGCCATACAGCCATTGTGCGTTATACAAGTAATTGGTATGAGATCCAAGTGTTTTATGCATCAGTCTTTCTATATACATTCATAGACATTGTTTCTAATATGATTAATACTAAAATTATATTTCTCCAAAAGAATATATCATATATATATATATATATTCCATAGTCAATCAGATGTGAAGTTGGAGGAAATAAGCTAGGGAGATGCAGTTTATTTACCGGTTCTCCCAAGCTAAGTAGGCCACTCCAGGGGATGGATTGTCTTAGTGGGACGTTCTTGCCGCCTGTGGGCCAAGGGGCGAGTTATCTTAGTATGATGCTGTGCGCTCTTAGGCTTAGTTGGGCTGAGCAGTTTACCGGTGCCCTTTCGAGGTTTTCCTATTGAACTAAACTATGATTGGTTATGCGGTAGTTAGCTAGTAATAATGCTTATCATTTCATATGATGTATTTGTTCACTAATCCATGCATTTATTCTTTGATTCTTAAATTTATTAATGATTAGATGAAGTTACTTTGATATGTATTGCTAAAAGATAAATTATATTGTGGAATTGTCAATTTGGGTGAAAACAGGTCTATCCCAATTTGGGGACGTTACACTTAGATGGAAGTTCTCCAACCCTAATGTTAGGTATGCATGTTTAGCATTTAGATCCTCCATGTAATGTGCACATTGTGGTAACTACACTAGTTGTTATGCTAAAGCCTCGTTATAAGGCCTAATGGTTTTTGACATGGATAGGCTTCTTCTACCTATTTTTGATAGGTATCCCTGATCTTCAAATAGAGAGATAAAGAGGGCATCCAAGATGAGATCTACAAAGCCTGTCAATGGTTCATGTGGCTCAATCCTCAAGAGCATTTCTTCTTGAAGGTTCCACACTATTGCAATTGATGTCTTCACTTTGAGGATGAGGTCATCTGACCTCCAATGTTATACCTAATTCTAGTTACTTTGCAACTTGAGGGTTCCTTTTGCATAATTTAGGGTTTGTTCCCACCAACTTCAAATCAAAACAAAACACTACATTCCACAGAAGCACTGTGCCTATTAGATTTGTTGCTTAGATGAAGAAATTGAATTGTTGTCACTTTAGAGAGACAAAGGTAAAAAAATATTCTTAGAGGGCTTCGTGTCATACACTTTTCTTTCAAAAAATGTTTGACCTTCACCATCATTTAGCTAGAGAAAAGGCTTGCTATATGTCCACAGTACAGTAAGATGATTGCTTATTTTTTCTGTTCCACTCCATTTCCAAGTACGAGATCTCTTGATTGGCACAGATAACTCTTTAAAGGACAGAATTTCGACACTCTCTGATTCTGCCTCATGTTTTGCTTTTTTGTGTTGTTGGCTTTCAATTTTTATTTTTTTCACTCCAAAAGTCGGTCTTTACATCACACTTCTCGGCTCTTTGGGCCACTTTTGGCCCTTTGAGGACATATATGATGAGATGACAATATAGTTTGTGTTTTTTTCAATTCAAGGGAATGTACTTTTCTGTCTCTCATTTTTGTAGCATCGAGGGCATAAACCACAAAGTTTATGTAAGACATGCAACCCCTTCCCCAAAGGTAGACGTTATTGATTTTGATTGCAATCACATAGATAAGCCAAATAATTAAGTGAATAATTGATGTCTTAACACATTGGTAATCCAAATATTATCTTATTTATATGCCCTGGAGAAGTTTATGCAACCCACCTACCTTTACACAAAGATTGATTTTTTGGGGGTTCTCGAGCATGGAAGGAAACAATTATGAGGTTAGAGTTTACGTTTTCTTGATGAAATTAAGTCTTCAGATAATAAAGTTAAAGTCGTGGATTGAATTGGACAAATTCTGATGATTGAGAATGGGTCGCCTCAATCTTTGATGTCTAAATCATAATAAGCAACTTTCGTGTTTGCATACACAAGTCGGGGATCTGTTAAATTGCAAAGATCATATTCCCCTTAGATAGACCCCTCATTGAATTGATTCAATACAAACAAACCACAATCAATGACAACAAAAAGCTATACAATATAGGAGGATGCAATGCTAGTGTAATAATATTCTACTAGATTTTTTAATTTTTTAATTCTCTCTATCTTACACTTGTTCATTACTAGATTAATCATATGTAATTCAAATGTAGTGTATAATTTGGAATATTTTGTCTTTTAATCAGTTCATAACAACTAATGGGAAAATATAAACATTTTAAATTTTAAATTTAGATTTGTAACTACAAAAATGACTCATGTTAATTATGCATCCATAGGTATGATCCAAACTGACAAATGAGAGATCCAAATTATTATAAGAATGCATGTCAAAATAAAATCAAGTTATCAACATGTAAATTAAATATATTGAATCCACTTAAAATATATAATTATGGATGTCATTTGCTTACTCTCTTTGCCATGAGTGTTCTATTTGAGGAACCTACAAGCATAGAAGGAAAAGTTTTAATGACCAACATTTGTCGAACATTAAAAAATTGGGTAAAATTACAATAATGAAACTTGTCTACAAAAAAGTTAAAAAGAGTAAGCAAAAAAAAATTATGATTAAATGGGGAGTAGCATCACTTTGACCAAGTGGGGAGTTGCATCACTTTGACCAAGTGGACACTTGTGAAGTGGACAATTGTGAAGGACTTTGACCAAGTAGACAAATGTGGGGGACTTCAACCAATTAGATAAGAAATTGGATTTGCCTCTACATATAACGTAATAAGGGTTCCAACTATAAAGACTTTATTTTTATAATGTAGTGAAATTCTATTTATTATTAACAAATAATCATAACTATTATAAGTATATAGTTACAATTATAATCATGAAAAAACATTAATGATAATATATACACATCTAATTAATTAAAAAAAACATCATGTAAATTGTCAAAGGAAAATAACATATGCAAGATGCAAATATATAATATTTTTTAAAGATGGTACCATAAGACATAAGACACAATAAACAAGTTTATTCTATAAATAATGTCTTGTGAAAGCCCATTACAATGTGTAATTGATGACTAGGAACTATGAGAAACTATTGTAAATGTGGAAGACAATGAATTTCAGATTGAATCAAATGGTAAAGATGCAGATGGAAATCAACGCTAGAATTTAGATCGTCTATTATATATGCAAAGATGATAGATATTTTTGTGTAGGCTCTTATATTCCAGAGCCTTTAATTGACCTAACAACTCTTTAAGAATCTGTGACAGTTACATTAAAATCTCATCTTTCATGTTATACAATAAATTTTTTTCTTAAAATGTTAAATTGTATTTTATTGTAAAAATTGCTTAAATGTAAAATTGCCAAATATTTTTAGGCATTAAGTTAGACCTTGCAATTTATTTAAAATAATTATTGGACAAGTATTAATATTCTATCAAATTCAATATTTATAAAGTTTATAAATCTAAGAAATGTGTTTTTTCTTTAATTTGTATTGAAATTATGACAAAAACTATCAAAAGATATAACAAATTGTTAACAAATTGTTCAAGATTGATTTAACAAATAAAATTAAAATTTGTGTTGGAGTAAGGGTGTGCATTTAAGCCTTGTTCAAGAAGTGCAACCTTGAATCAATAATTTTTTTGTCGACTACAATAAGAAGTCTTTGGATCAAGAAATGTCAGCTTCTATGGAGGAGTCCATTACCTTCTATGTGGAGGCTTAGAAAGGGGATTATAAAAGGAAATCCCCTATAGACATGATGGACACCTCTTATAAAGCTTCAAGATTTGAAGAAAGATATGCCAATTGGATAGAAAACAAGAAGCCTTATTAGTTAGATTGCTTGTATGAAGTTTATACTAAAGATATCTAATGTATCATAGTGAGTTAGGTTGTATTTTGGTTTCAAACAAAGGTTGTATTTTGGTTTCAAACAATGTTTGTTATTTCATTATTTTTGTCATAGCCCTCAATTTCACTCACTATTTTAAACATTTCTTTTAAGTTGAATTAGAATGATTGGGAATGAATTTCTTTACAAATATTAAAGTAAATTGTTTTCTTTATAAAATGATACATTTAAAACTAAATGTCGAAATATTTATTATAACAATTATATTTCAAAATCAAATGTTTACTTTAGATATATAAAAAACATAAAATAACAAGAACACCAATAATAAAATATAAATTTTTATCGACCAAAACAAAATAATAAAATATAAATTTTTATTTATAAACTAAATGTTTTTTTTAAAATGATATATTTAATTATAAAGTGATAATAAAGGGAATAATCATGAAATGCATGAAGGTAGGGTATTTAATTAAAAAGGGGGGAGTTTACCAAATCATGGAGGAAGAACATTTCATTATTTTTGCAACATTATTTTTTTTACAAACTAAAGAACTTAGCTAAATTTCAGAGAGAAAAGCCCTCGTCTTGCTTGATTTTTGGATTTTGAAGAATGAATTGGTTTGTGGATGGATTTGAATGGGTTTTGTTGCATTGGAGTAAGAATTGGGAGGCCTTCAAGCTGTCCAAGAATTGTGCAAATTCGTTGGTATGTTGGGAGTTCCTTGCATTTTTATTTTGGAGAAAAATGAGGTAGGGCTTCTCATATCTTCATTTTTTCATCTTTTGATTTAAAGTTTGTTGTAAAAATGGATTTTAGTGTGATTTTAAGCATTCCCCCTCTGTAAATATTATCATTTGAATGAGTATATTATATGCATGTTTCAAATTTGGAAAATATGGGGTTTTATGGGGAAATGTTGCTAAAATTTCATTGGATAATGGGAAGGGAATTTTGAATGCATTTTTGTGTTGTTGAGTGCATGGAGACCAATGGGTTTTTTTAGATTTTCGTTTGAGCATTTTATATTTTTAAGCTTTTTGAGGTCTATCAATGGAGTATGGCCTCTTGGTTCAGATTTTGTCCAAAGTGAATTTTATTCAAAAAGTGGAATTTGAGTGTTTTAATGTTATAGTTTAATGTGGAATAATGTGTGTGTGTGTGTGTACACATACACATACACATACACATACACATACACATACACATACACATACACATACACATACACATACTATGTATGTATGTATGTATCTCTAAGATGCCAATTTTCCATTCATCTTTGAGTTTAATCATCCAACATAATGTCACATTCATATTCCATTTTAACTATTCATACACACATGCTCAATCATCAAATAAGATTTGAATTTGTCTTCAATGGGTTATGGTTATTTGATGATTGAGCATGTATGTATGAATAGTTAAAATGGAATATGAATATGACATTATTTTGGATGATTAAAATCAAAGAAGAATGGAAAATTGGCATGTTAGAGATACATATACATATACACACGCACACGCACACGCACACGCACACGCACACGCACACGCACACGCACACGCACACGCACACGCACACGCACACGCACGCACGCACGCGCACACACACACACACATGTGCGCACACGCACACGCACACACACACACACACACGCACACACACACGCGCGCGCACGCATGCACACACACATGGCTCGATTTGAATTTGTCTTCAATGGGTTATGGTTATTTGATGATTGAGCATGTGTGTATGAATAGTTAAAATGGAATATGAATGTGACATTATGTTGGATGATTAAACTCAAAGAAGAATGGAATTGGCATGTTAGAGTTGGTTTGATATTGATTTAAATGCTTGACTTATATTGATTTGGATTCTTGATCCATGCCTTCTTGGGTGATCAAGGAATTGATGTTCATGTTGTGATTAATCGAGACAAATGCAAATTTGTTTGATCTCTTAGCATATGCTTACTAATTGAATCACTATGCTTTACACCCTCTTCCATATCATAGTGTTGGTGCATTAGCATCTTAGAATGTAGATACACTATGTCGCACTAGATTCCATCACCCTGCCAGTTTTGAATTGCTAGATGACCTCGTACAAGGTCGACGGTTCTTCGTGTCATGAAGAACTCTGAGGAAGTATAATTACTTCGAGGTTGGGCAAAAAAACACACTGGCAATGTTCTCACTTGTGGCATGCTTGTGGGAGATAGATGTCGGGAGCTCATATTAGGATTATCATCAACTATGTACATTATGTATTATAGTAATTTACCTTATAAATGAAATAATTTCCCTATGTTTGCCTATATCTTGGCTCATGTACTTAGACATCACATCAAAATATAATTTTATGTCTCTATTTTAATATATATTTGAGCAAGTTGTGTTAATGTGCTCTTAATTATGTATGGGATTTAAGTGTAATAATGTAATTTAATATTTTAACTAAATGGAGGTCCTGACACTTTTCAATTCTCGTTATGTAATATATATTAAAATATAACATTTTAATCTTCTTGCTACGCTCTTGTTTTTCCTCCAATATCCTTTATATCCTCATTATTATACATAAACATACCAAAAAGAACACATATATGATACAATTTGTAGATGCAGAAATCGGGTATGAGATCTTATGGAGTCAAGACTCAGATTGATTTAACATCAAATTGTAGTGTCATAAAATTGCGCCTCCTGCAATTTTAACCACATTCGAAGTCCTCATTTTGTCGACGACATCCTCCTTTCTGACCAGGACCTCTTTTTGCATGTTCACCCCATTGACCCCTTCCTGTTTGAGACCTGAGATAGCCTCAGGACCTTGTCCGGCCCCAAGATAGGGAAGGACAAGCACCCCTGTCCCACCCTCTTAGGGTGGCCCCAAGATAGGTCCCCCCAGCCCTATCTGCACTTCGGGATCCCAAATCTCCCTGATGTCGACCTTTGGTGAGATGAATTAATCTTCTGAGGCATGTATAAAAGGGAGTTGGTTTTCTCATTTGGAGGGGAGGTGAAATTCAAGCGAAGGGATGATAAGAAAGCATTCAAGCATTCAAGTCTTCTTCATTTATCCAGGGGATCAATATTACAACATTCATTTGCAAGCATGTGTGTGTTTTAGGGTTTTGTCATGTTACATGCCATTTCATGCAACACTTGTGATTACATTCAAGAAGCAAAATAATCATCATCAACAAGTTGCAGATCTATAAGGTATACATTTCCATTGTTTACATTCAAGCATTTGCAATTACTTTCTTTCAAGGTTGATTCCTCAATCGGGGTTTGATTGAGGCAAACCCCTATCCACAACCATTCTCCCTCTCTTTTCTATGTGTAGGTTGTAGGTGCGCAACTGTAATTGCAAGTTTGGGCTTCATTTGCAGAGACAAAAGAACCCTTTTCGTTTCACGGATTTTGTGGAGGACCATGTACACTGTCGCCACGGTCCCGAAGACTTTTCTCCAAATTTGCAGGGCAGATTTGTATTAGTCTAATTAGCTCAGATCCAAAGTTACAGTGTGATCCCGAACCTGTAGCTCCTCATTTCACTCAATCTCTCTCTTTGTTCCACATAGTCAACAAGTCAACTTTCCTATTTACAAAAGAGGGTAAAATACACTTCAACCCTTGCAATCCACTCAGAATTCACATCCTTGCTTCTCTTGGATTTGGATCTAGTGGATTCAACCCCTCTTTTGAATGTAAAGTTCCTCCAAGTGAAAATCATCCTAGTGATTTCCTTTCTCTCTCCTAGGTGGGAATCACTAGGGTCCAATTTTCCACTTTACATTTTGGTGAACCCGACGTCTTACACATTAATTCTGATTTCTCATTATTAGATCTGATTAATTGCAATTTGAATTTCAAATTTTCATTTCCAAATTTGATCTATTTGCAAATTTTAGAGGTTAATTGCACAACACCCCTATTTTTTCATTTTGAGAAAATTAAGCTTGTGAAGTGTAAAATTTTAATTACTTGTTTTAGATCTTATTTCTATTTCAAAATTGCAATTCAAATTTGTCTCTTTATTCTAAAAATTCAATGGTTAATTCATAAAACCCTAATTTTAAAGATTCTTCTATTTTTGACCTTTTGACTTTTTTCCCGAAATTTTGGGAGACGGAATTGATTGTATTTTTCTGCTCACATCTAGAAAATTGGCATACTTTATCAATTTTAACACTCTCTAAGGTCAAACACAAATTCAAAATTCATCACTGTAGCGTCCTAAAATTGCGACACTTGCAATTTTGACTGCATTTGGGTCTTCACGATGGCGACGCAACACGGAACCTGAATGGAGACCTCGAAACTTGTTCATGACATCAAAAACTGCATTTCTTAGCACCCTGGCCTGATCCTCCTTGCACCCTGCTGTCCCGGGAGGTGGGACCATGGCGCCCAGCGCCCTGGTCCCTGGCCCTATTTTGGGCCCGGTCTCTTATGGGGCTTCGGGTCTTTAAGTTTGCAAATTGGAAAATAACATTTCCTAGTCGGCCTAAGGTCGGGAAAATCAGTCTATCAGCCCTAATTGACAAGTATATAAACTACATTTCCTCTCCCATTTTGGTAGATGAAAGAGGAGGACATATGTGAGCAAGGCGCGAAAGCAATATTCAAACATTCAAGCATTCAAGCATTCCTTCAAGCATTTGAGTATTCTAAGTCTCCATTCAAGGCTAAGTGTTGCATTCAAGACAAGGATTCAACCATTGAAGAGGAGATCACTTACAACACATTACATACTACATACATTACACCTTCGCATGTAAGAATACAAACATTCTTACAACAAGGTATCAGTACTTGTTTACATTACAAACATTTACATTTACAACATTCTCATTTCTTGGTTAATTCCAAAACCGGGGTTTGACCTAAAGGCAAACCCCTCATCCCTAACCCCCCAATCGTCCTCTCTTTTCTGTGTGTAGGTTGCAGGTACGCGGCTGTAATTGAAGATCTGGAATCCTTGTGCAGAGACGAACAGATCCACCTTCGTTACGCGGATTTTTCGGAGGACCGTGTGCACGCCGGGCGCCATCGTCCCGTCAACTTTCGCTCAAATTTGCAGAACAGCACCGTCTCGACATTTTACTGCTAATTCCAGGTCCGCAGCTTCATCCTATATTCCTATCTCCGTTTATAAGCGAATATTTCCCACTTTACATGCATTCTTAGTTCAATCATTCTTTCCACATTTCTTTACAAAAGAGGGTATCCTTGATGTCTTAACCCTTGGAACTCATTTAGAATCCAATCTTGCATTGTGTGGGATTGGATCTTGTGGGTTTCAACCCCTCTTTTGAATGTAAAGTCTCTCCTAAGTGAAAACCATCAACCCTAGTGACTCTCCCTTCTCTCTCCTCGGAGTTGGGGAGGGGAGAACGACTAGGGTTTGATTTTTCCGCTTTACATTTTGGTGAACCCGACGTGAACATCCTCATTCTGATTATTCATGGTTAGATCTGAAAATTTTGCTTCCTTAATTACATTTCCATGTTTGATCTTTTGCAAATTTTAGAGGCTAATTGCATAAAAACCCTAAAATTTTCTTTTTAGTAATTAAACTTGTGGAATGTTTAATTGTTAATGCTTGTTTCAGATGTACCCTTCTATTGCAAATTGTCAATTCATATTTGTGCTTTAATTCTGAAAATTAAGTGGTTAAATGTCAAAACCCTAATTTTTAAGACCTTCTTGATTCAACCTTTGACTGATAATTTCACTAATCAAAACACCTCCAAATCGGCTGTAACTTTGGATTCCGCAATAAAATCACAATATCTTTCATCCCTGAAAATTTGGAAAAAAGTTGCGAGGACCGTGTGCACCCCGAGCGCCATCGTCCCCGACATTTTTTCCGAAATTTCGGGAGCTAGATCTTACTGTATTTTTCTGCTAAAATCCAGAATTTTGGCTGATTTTATCAATTCTAACACCTTCAAAATTAAAGTCAAAGTTGGTCTAGCGATTGCTTGGATTGAGGCTTATAATCATTCAAAAATTGTTGAAATTGAAATTCATATCAAAATTGTGTTTCTTACAGTCCTAAATCTGAAAAGTGTGTTGGCATTCATTCAAAATTTCAGTGCTTTATTCAAATTTTTGCAGTTTGTGACTTTTGAAATTAAGTGTTTAAATTGCAACAATTTTGATTTCCACTTTCAAATTGAATTTTGCGTGAAATTGAGTCAATTTTTAAATTTCAAAACTTGCATTGCTTTCAGCATTCCCTCTAAATTCATAAAATTCAAAATTTCAGTTGCCCTCTCTTTTTCAAAATTCAAATTTTGCATTTTTCAACAATCTTGGTAGGGTTCAATTTTGAGATTGCAACTTTATTTTGGCCTACCTGCAGATCATAAAATCACTCGATTTTTTCAGATTAGCTTTAAAATCATCATAACTTTCATCCCTGAAAATTTTGAAAAAAGTTGCGAGGACCGTGTGCACTCCGAGTGCCACGGTCCCGGACATTTTTTCCGAAATTTCGGGAGATTGTCCTGATTGCATTTTACAGCTTAAATCTAGGAGATTGGCTGATTTTATTGAAATTTGCTACCTCTAAAATTCAAAATCTTCTCTCTCTCTTTAGTGCATGAGTTTTACAACAATAAGCCCTACTTACACTATTCCCGTTAGACGAAGCCTTAGAATTAAGTCTTTCCAAGGTTTAATTACTGAGGAGATGGAACCTAATTTGAATGGCCTTTTTAACGAGGACATGGGTAATTCCTCTAATCCTCTTAATAATGAAGAAGCTCTCCATGAGGTTTCTGTAGAACAACTTTCAAAATTGGATAATCAATTTGATGATTTCCGACGATGGATGTCTCAAGAATACCCTGATAGCGAAGCTCTTTCATTAATTGAGGGTCTAAAACGTATGGTTCAAAGTGATAAGAATGGAATTGATATTTTGCGTGGTATCGCACACATTGTGGATTCGAATGTGATGCGGATGAAGAGTTGTGCCGAAACCTTGGGTTATACACAATCTCCTACTCAAGATAATCATTCTATCCCTTTGACAACCCCTATTGCTAGTATACCTACTTTCACATCAAACATAATGACTACTTCAACACAAGATATTCCCCCTATGATCACCAGTCATGGGGGCAATCCCTCTTCTTCAATCAACCCTCTTCCTTCATTCAATCCGACTTCTTCATTCATTCCTTCAATGAGTGTCCCTATTATATCTCCACAAATGAACATGACGCAAGGGGGCAATTCGTTTAATCATTCCATTCCTCCTTGTAGTGTTCCTCCTGTCCAATCATCTCCTATGACTAACTATCATAGTGTCCCACCACCTTATTCTCTACCTTCTTTCAATAACATAATACCTCCATCACAATCTAACATGTCTAATATGAATTCTTCGACTGAAGCAACCATTAACAATCTTGCACAAACTGTCTCTTCTTTACAGCAACAAATTGCCTCTATGAATCAATCTAAGTTTAGTGTGCCCACATTTGATGTTGCGAGCCCACTTTCTCTTGACATTGTTCGAGCTATCCCCCCTAAACATGTTGAAATTCCACATTTGGAGCTTTATAATGGTAAGGGTGATCCTCTAACACATGTTAAGACCTTTCAAACAATATGTACTGATTTTGCTTATGACCAAAGGGTGCTTGCAAAACTGTTTACTAGAACATTAAGAGATAAAGCCCTACAATGGTATTGCTCGTTGCCTTCTTATTCTATTACTTCTTTCGAACAACTTGCAAATGCTTTCATTCAACAATTTCAAAACAATATAAGTCCTAAAGTTACTTTGATTGATTTAATGCATTGTAAACAAGGAGTTAAAGAAAAAGTGACTGATTTCATTGGTAGATATAAGCATTTGTATGCTCAAATTTCTTTTCCAGTACCTGACAATGATATTCAAAGAATCTTTATTTCTAATTTACAAAAAGATATTAGAGAAAAACTCTTGTTTTCTGAGTTTACTTCTTTCCAACAGTTGTGCGCAACTCTTCACAATTATCAACTGACTGTGAGTCAAATGGAACAAGCAAATCCTATGGCTCCGAGTGATAAGGGTGATAGTAGTCAACAACCATTTGGGAAGTTTAAACCGAACAGAGAGTCCATTAAAATCAATGAAAACATCATCAACAACAATGTGAATGCGGCATCAGGTGTGCCTCCTATTTCTAAGTTTTTCAAGAAAGAATGAAAGTTTACTCCTTTGAATGAATCATTGCATAGTATTATGAATAAGTTATTGGAACAAAATGTGCTTACTCTTCCTCCTATAAGGCAAATAGATCCTGCAAAGATTAATTCGCCCTATTTTGATAACAAATATTTTTGTCAATTTCATCGTCATACTGGGCATGATACTGAAAAATGTTTTGCTTTAAAGGGTAAAATTCAAGATTTGATTGATAATAATACTATCTCTGTTTCTGGTGTGAATGATAAAGGCAACACATTTGTAGCTCCTCCTAACCAAAATCTTCAGATTTTTACTGATCCATTGCCTTCTCATACCTCTAATGCGATTGATACTACTGATTCCTCTATCTCACCTGATGATCTTGTGTCTATGACTCCGAATGTGATTAACTTTGTGGAGCAGCAGAAAATCCCTAAAGAACCTTCCATCACATTTGATTCCAGTGAAACTATCAGGGCACCTGATGGTCCTTTATATATAGTTGCAAAAGTCAAGAATACACCTTGCCGTGGAGTGCTTATTGATCCTTCTTGTATGGTTAATGTCATTACTGAAGAATTTCTTTTTACTTTGCAATTGAATCAAGTGATCTATGACGAAACAAATGTGGTTGTGAAACTATTTGATGCATTTTCTTCTCCTACAATTGGTTCTATTACATTACCTATTGAGGTCCATAACAAATCCCTTGATGTGGACTTTGCTATTATTCCATCATCCGAACAATTTCGTGTGAAGCTAGGCTATCTTTGGCTATCTTCCATGAAAGCTATTGCTTCTCCTATTCACAAGTGCCTGAAATTTCCCCATAATGGTGAAGTTGTTACTGTCAATCATAGTCTCTTTAAACCAGCTGAAAGAACTTCTAGCATTCCTATTGATTACTTTTGGCCTAAACAATTCCAATCTCTTCCTCCGCGAAGTGATCATCTTTTTAAATCTTATCAAAAGTGGAAAAAAGATATGATCCTTTCTCTGAGTGAACCCAGAACACCCAAACTTGATATTCCTATCATTCTTGAGAAGGAAGTTCTTCCTTTGAAAGATAAAACTAATGTCTTTCCTCAAGAAGATTCCCAACCCATCCCTATGGATGTGACTATGCCTATATCTAATAAACTTCCTAAAAGTAGACCTATACCTCCTCGTCATGATGGGCTTGGTCTCCTTCCTAAACCAAATATTCCTCTCTTATATGGAGCAGTTCCTCCTCCTTCCTCTTATGGAGAGAAGAGACCTTCCTCTTCTTCTATTATTCAACCTAAGAGACCACAACCTAAACACCCAAGTGATAAGGATGAGAACATTCCTCCTCCTCAATCTTCTCAACTTCCTACTAAGACTAGACGAAATCGTTCTGCACGTGAACGCCGACGAAAGCGTCGTCTTAGAGCTCAGGTAGCTGCTTCTCAAACTTTGCAATCCCCAAAAACACCTTCAGCCAGTATTATTCCATTTTCTCCTCAGCCGACGATTGAGCCGAAATCTCCTAAACATAAGATGCATGATGGTCTTGATCCTGTGCGAGTTAAAGATCCTATTTTTATAAATCTTGATGATGATATAGATGAAAATGTTATTCATGATGAAAATGTTACTCCTGTTCATTCTGATAGTGAATATGAATATGTTGATGTTGATAACCATTTATCTAACGCATTTTCTAAAGCACTTATCCTAGCTCCTAGACAAGAACACCGTGGCTTGGGGTATGAACATAGCCCTTGTTTGGATCTTGTGATAGCTCCATCTGCTGTGTTGGATGTTCCTCCTCTAGCGTGTTTCCTACCTTCCCGAAATATTGATCAGCAAGATCGGGGGGTAGATGACGTGCTAGACTAGTGTCATTAGCATAGTAGATTCTCTCCTCCTCTCTTTTTACTTCTTCTATGTGTTATTCTCATTCTTCTATTTGTTGTCCTTAGTGTTGTCTACTTGAGGACGATGCAAAACATTGAGATCTCTTGGTCTCTCTCATGTTGACTCAAAAGACGCATGTGTTCCCTTCTTCTAGGTGACCTTCCTTGATTGGGGAATGAAGAACAATTATGCATACATACATATGATATACATGAATTATCATACAGCATACTGACCCCGAGGAAAGCGAAGTCACCTTGTGCTTTGTGTTTTGTGTCTATTATCCTTGGGCTTATCTCACACTTGGGGGCTAAATCCTTGTGATAACGTGCTCCTTTCCTTTCTCATTTCTTATATGTATCACTACCTTAAAGCAATCACCCTCGGTGAGGCGTGTGCGATCGCTTTAACGTAGGGGGGCATACATCCCGTTCATATCTTTTCAAGATACTTGAAAATTTCTTGACAAATTTAGCTTTGCCTTGAAAATTTTTGATATCTTTCTTGCATGACTCATAGTGAGGGAACCTTACTACTGACAGTCATGGTTCTCCCTCGGGATCTTCCCTTTTACTTTGTCAATCGAAGTCGTAAGATCCTTAGTCCGCTAGGGGCTTGGTGTATCTTGCCTCCTTGACGTGGTGAAAGTTTTTCAATGTTGTTTCCTTGTACTTTACCGGAAGTATGAGCGTACGCTTATACTCCCGCTAAAGTGGGGGCTAAATGTAGCGTCCTAAAATTGCGACACTTGCAATTTTGACTGCATTTGGGTCTTCACAATGGCGACGCAACACGGAACCTGAATGGAGACCCCGAAACTTGTTCATGACATCAAAAACTGCATTTCTCAGCACCCTAGCCTGATCCTCCTTGCACCCTGCTGTCCCGGGAGGTGGGACCATGGCGCCCAGCAACCTGGTCCTTCAGGACTAGGGCGCCCAGTGCCCTGGTCCCCCAGCACCATGGCGCCCAGCGCCCTGGTCCCTGGCCCTATTTTGGGCCCGGTCTCTTATGGGGCTTCGGGTCTTTAAGTTTGCAAATTGGAAAATAACATTTCCTGGTCGGCCTAAGGTCGGGAAAATCAGTTTATCAGCCCTAATTGACAAGTATATAAACTACATTTCCTCTCCCATTTTGGTAGATGAAAGAGGAGGACATATGTGAGCAAGGCGCGAAAGCGATATTCAAACATTCAAGCATTCAAGCATTCCTTCAAGCAATTGAGTATTCTAAGTCTCCATTCAAGGCTAAGTGTTGCATTCAAGACAAGGATTCAACCATTGAAGAGGAGATCACTTACAACACATTACATACTACATACATTACACCTTTGCATGTAAGAATACAAACATTCTTACAACAAGGTATCAGTACTTGTTTACATTACAAACATTTACATTTACAACATTCTCATTTCTTGGTTAATTCCAAAATCGGGGTTTGACCTAAAGGCAAACCCCTCATCCCTAACCCCCCAATCGTCCTCTCTTTTCTGTGTGTAGGTTGCAGGTACGCGGCTGTAATTGAAGATCTGGAATCCTTGTGCAGAGACGAACAGATCCACCTTCGTTTCGCGGATTTTTCGGAGGACCGTGTGCACGCCGGGCACCATCGTCTCGTCAACTTTCACTCAAATTTGCAGAACAGCACCGTCTCAACATTTTACTGCTAATTCCAGGTCCGCAGCTTCATCCTATATTCCTATCTCCGTTTATAAGTGAATATTTCCCACTTTACATGCATTCTTAGTTCAATCATTCTTTCCACATTTCTTTACAAAAGAGGGTATCCTTGATGTCTTAACCCTTGGAACTAATTTAGAATCCAATCTTGCATTGTGTGGGATTGGATCTTGTGGGTTTCAACCCCTCTTTTGAATGTAAAGTCTCTCCTAAATGAAAACCATCAACCCTAGTGACTCTCCCTTCTCTCTCCTTGGAGTTGGGGAGGGGAGAACGACTAGGGTTCGATTTTTCCGCTTTACAATCACATTCAAATCTTACATTGATCTTCATAAAAGGTCCTAATTTTAGATATGCTTTTCCAACAAATTTAGATTTTAATTAAGAGACTTTCAATGGCAATTAATAAATTGGATTTACTTGCTCTTTCGCATATGATTACATTGCTTTTTGCATATATTTACTACAATCATGTGTCGGATAAGAGTTTCTTTCATTTCCTATTGCTTCTCTTTATTCATAGCACTTGGTCATATTGTGTTGTTAGGATTTCCAAATTATTTTATTTTCTTTTTGTTGTTAAAAAAATGCATTTCTTATGTTAATCACCTTAAAACATTTGTGGACCCTAAGCCTAGAGATCCTAACCTTTATACCTCTCCTAGGGTATCTGGTGTGGATGAGATGAGACCTAATGCTTTAACCAATGATCTCTCTAAAAAAGAGCAAGCATTGGAAAGTAACATGGATCCATCTTCTTCTCATACACATACCCTTGAGCAAGGGAGGCAAAATCAAAACATCAACATTCTTACATCTTTAAATCCTCCTTATTCTCTTAAGACCTATCTTCAATATCAAAGTATATGTAGGGAGAATGATGTCATGTATTTTATTCATGACCTTTCCCCTCGCATAGAAATAACTAAAAATGAGCTTTTAGATGATGAAGATGTTTCTTTCCAATCTTCCAAAAAGGATAAGCTTGATAAAGGAAAGGAGATTGTCATTTCACATGATACTCCTTCTGTTGGCATATGTGTAGAGTATGTTGACATGATGATATTGTGTTGTCATTGATGTCAATATGCTGAAGAGTGAACTAGTAATATGTTGAAGAGTGAACCGGTTTATTGAAGTTAAGCAACTGGCAAAGTGAACCGATAATATGCTGTTGAGAACTGGTATATGTGAAACAGTGAACCGGTATGTTTGTTCAAGTGAACCGGTATATTGAAAGGTGAATCAGTATATGGAATGTTTTCTATCAAGGTTTAATATGGTATGACTACCGGTTGGTAGTCTCAGCTTCAGGGTTTCCGGTTGAAGTGTTTCGAGCCTGTGTGATTCAATCGATGGCATTGCGTGATGAGTTAGCAATATAATGGAGATCAGATCATGTTGCCACGTCAGCCTCGTGCACGTGAAGGATCTTACATGAAGGATATTGATCCTATCTACCTTGGGAATGTGCAAAGTCTCTGCAAACGGTGGAGAACGCGTGATGGGTTATCACCTCCAAGAAGCGATGAAGAACGAATGATGGAGAATGTCTTGAGATCTGTTCAAGACCGTTGTATTCAAATGCAAAGTGTTCAATGGTCAGGATTGAACCGACTGAATTGCTCAACCTAAATGTTTAGGGTTTAGGGTTTATGTTACTGACCTATCTGTTTCCTATAAGGTCGATGTTGTGTTTCATGTTGAATTTGTTGGCAAATGTTGTGTGTGTATCTAAGTGCAAAGATACATGATTCTTGCCAGACCAGATAAGAGGGTTGATACCTGCAGAGTGTGTATCTAGAAGAAAGGAACTAAAGCGGATCTGCATTGGCATTGAGTGCTATTACCAGATCATTGTAATACCTGTTGATCTCTAACCACTTCAACAGTTGGAAAATCCCTTAACAGGGTAGCTTTAACCAGCTTGTTGTAAATCCTTTAATAGGGTGACTCAAAGCCATTAGGTTCATGAAATCCTCTAACAAGGTAACCTCTAACAGGGTTTAACCCTTAACCGGGTATTCTAGCCATCCCTTAACCAGGTGATCCCTAACAAGACCGGTTCCTAACAGAACCTGTTGTAATAGTCTTTAACCGGACTAGGCTCCTAATAGAGCGAACTTCTAAAGAGTTCAAGAACAACTTGTGGGTATTCATCCCCATCGTGGTTTTTCCCAGTTGGGTTTCCACGTGAAAAATATGTGTGTCATATGTGATGTCTTTTTCATGCGATGCTTTGTTGTTTTCTGTCAAGCGGTGAATCATGTTGATCTAACATGTTATTATATTTCTGATGATAGATTGCCTGTTTATGCACAAGGATAATGTGGGAATGAGGGTGTAGGTTGTGTGGAAAGATAAATGTTTCCGGTTTATATCTTTCACAATCTCTTTGTGCTTAACCAGTAGTAATCTGATTTATGACCGGTGTTAGTGATTGCCAGTCAAGTTCACTATTTGCAGTCAAACCGGTTCAGGAAAAGTTTTTGTACTTGTACTGATTCACCCCCCCCCTCTCAGTACCGGTTTGGTACTCACTGTTCATCATTGTGTTATCACCTTCTTCATCTACAAATCCTTTTCTTCCTCCTTACACATCAGATTTCAAAGCAATTCATGATCGTGTTCCTCCATCAAGTCAATTGCAACATTCTAATAATCGTGGCTTTCATATAATTACACAACAAGGTTTTAAAGGACAAGGAATTGGGAAATTTGAGCATCGAATTCGTGTCCCTATAAATCCTCCTACACAAACTACTACAAGAGGCCTAGGAAGTAGTACCCATCTTTCTATGGACAAATTCCTTAGGCTTCAAAACTTTAAAGATTACCTTCAAAGACAACAAATCAAGAGAGCTCGCAAGAATGCTTCTTCTTCAAAACGTCCTTTTTGTTCATTTCATCAAACCCATGACCATAATGCTGACGATTGCCCTGACTTTCAAAAATCTATTCAAGATGGCATAGATAGTGGCAAAATTAGAATTATGGGTAATCAACCTTCCTCTCCTAACAAACCCTCTCCTTTATGTCAAGATGATATTTACCATCCTGATAGATTAGCTACAAGAATCTATTGGAGATTGAAATATGACAAGAACATTTTCTTTCCTCCTCAAAATAAAAACAAAAATCTTAAGCAAGTGAAAGGTATTGAATATTGCATTTTTCATGATTCATATTCACATTCTCTTGGAAAATGCTATGCATTTAAGAAATTTGTTCAATTGCAATATGATCTTGCACAAATTTGTCTCACAACAGATCTCGCTGTATTTCTTGGTAAAAACATAGTGCCTTAACACTTCTTTTCCTTTCATGTTGCTCTTCACCCTATGTCATAACTATCCCATTTAACGGGGGCTCTTTATCATTTGTGGTGGTATTGTTTTCATTTTACATACTTTGGGGCAGCAACATGAAGTCTATTTTCCTTCTTCTTTCTATACATTTATCTCTATCTTTGTGCATTTATTCATTATTAGATCTCTTTTCTTGCATAGGGTTATTCTTATGTGAGCATATAATTGTTCTTTGGTTTTCCTCTTTTCTTGGAGAGGGGTATCTTTAATGAGTACTGCACTTCTTCTCTTTCCTTCATTCTCTTGGAAATCTTACCTCTTCTATGGTTTCGATTATTCACAAGTATGATATGCCCCTTAGCAGGGAATGATCTCTTGAGAAGTACATGTCCCTTCCTTGAAAGGATTTGTTCCACTAGGAAGCCATATCACTTGAAAATAATCACCATCAGAAAATGTGTAATGTTTCTCCTTGTTCTCCTCACTTCGGGGGCAAGGATTTTCACTCCTTTCCCTTTCTTTCTTTCTCATTTATCATTATTTCCTTTAGGGGCTGCATTTTTCATATGTGATTATCATTTCTTACAATGGTATGCTTTTATGATTAATCCCCCTTGGGGAATATGTGATGCTTTTTCTCTCTTCCTTTCGAAGATTACCACTTCTTGAGACATGTATTTTACATTTACTAATGTATTTTCTTGCATGTGTTCATGTAAGTTCATTGCACATTTGCTTATGTTTAATCTCTCTCTAGAAGATTGTGTAAGCTCTTTTCATTGTCCCTTAGCTTGGGGGACAATGATCCCTCTCTCTCTCTCTTTCTCTAGGGATCCACTTTGCCCTATTAAGTGGCTGGTGTGAGTTATATTACTTGATGTCATTCCTTGTGCACAGTTGTTGGTTATTAGCTCAAGGATTCTCTCTTATACAAGAGGTGTTAGTCCTTGACTACGACCTCTTTTACACTTGGTAATGTACATCTATGATAAATTCACCCATCCCTCTGGGGGCTAAAAGTGAGTCATCCCTCATCAAGAATCCCTTTCACCTAGAAATAGGAGGAAGGATTGCATTCTTGTTCTTTCCTTTTCTTCTTCTAGAAGATGCTATATTTGCCTAAGATAACTTTTCTTGGGGGTAGATGTCTTTTGAACAAAGATCTCTTCTCCTCCAAGGATCTCCTTCACACTTATGACAAGATATCTCTTTTCAACTATCTTATCCTTTCTTGAAGAGCATTCCCTCTCTTGCATAGATATATGACACTGTTGCATAATGCATATCTTCTTGGTGTCGAAGGTAGGTATCCTTGTTCTAGTTTCCTTAAGATATCAACATCAACCTATGTTGACATCTTAAGGGGGGGGGCACCCACACCGCTCCTTTGTACTATACTTCTCTCATGCATTGTACAGTGGGACATTCTTGGAACCAAGGGGCAACCTCTTGGAGCAAGATGTCATCACTTTTCTCTTGTACAGTGGGACATTATTGGAACCAGAGGGAGACCTCTTAGAGCAAGGTGTCATCACTTTTCTTATACAATGGGACATTCTTGGAACCAGAGGGAAGCCTCTTAGAGCAAGATGTCATCACTTTCCTCTTGTACAGTGGGTCATTCTCAGAACCAAAGCACAAACTCTTAGAGCGAGATGTCTTCACTTCTTCTTTTCTTGTACAGTGGGTCATTCTTGGAACCAGAGCACAGACTCTTGGAGCGAGATGATGCCACTTTTTGTCCTATGTAGGGTGATTATTCTCGAAACTAGCACAGACTCTTAGAGCAAGATGCCACACCTTTCTTGACACTTGTACTATACATTCTATACAGGTTGTAGCGTACTCGGGCATAGACTCCTATGAGGCACTTCAAACCTCACTTACACACATACACATGAGGTTGAGTGGAACTAACAACGTTCTCACTCTCCTCCCTTACATAGATCACCCATACATGCCCTGGGGGCTAGATTTCCATGTCCTTCTCTTCATGGATCGCCTAGTTTTAGGGGCGAGGTGTCCATGGTTTCTCTCTTGTTCGCCTTTCTTCTCATGGATCACCAATGTGTGTATTCATGTCCTCTCTCTTCATCCTTTCATGAACTCATAGTTTTACTATTGATGGTTCATGGATGATGTTAGCTTTTCTCTTTTATGTGATCGTTTGTGTTTATGTGATGGCATTGGTCTTTGTGTCCTGATTAGTTGTTGAGACATTTGGATATTGAGGTCTATTTGGCTAGTTGGTTTGTGGTCTTATGTCTTGTCTTCATTGTGTGTCTTATGTGCTTTTCTATTTTGTGTGCTCTTGCATATGTTTGTGAGTTAAGATCCTAAGATTGGGGGCTTGGTTCCTTGAGATTAGTGACATCTTATACTCCTTGTGGTATTGCTTTGCATCTCTCATCTTCATCTCTATTTCTTCTACTTTACCGGTAGTAGTGGCATAAGCCATACTCCCACTAAAGTGGGGGCTAAATGTAGTGTCATAAAATTGCGCCTCCTGCAATTTTAACCACATTCGAAGTCCTCACTTTGGCAACAACATCCTCCTTTCTGACTAGGACCTCTTTCTGCATGTTCACCCCATTGACCCCTTCCTGTTTGAGCCTTGAGATAGCCTCAGGACCCTGTCCGGGCCCCAAGATAGGGCAGGACCTGTCCCACCCTCTTAGGGTGGCCCCAAGATAGGTCCCCCCGGCCCTATCTGCACTTCGGGATCCCAAATCTCCCCAATATCGGCCTTTGGTGAGATGAATTAATCTTTTGAGGCATGTATAAAAGGGAGTTGGTTTTCTCATTTGGAGGGGAGGCAAAATTCAAGCGAAGGGATGATAAGAAAGCATAAGTGAAAATATACATGATCAAGCATTCAAGCATTCAAGTCTTCTTCATTCATCCATGGGAGCAATATTACAACATTCATTTGCAAGCATGTGTGTGTTAGGGTTTTTTCATGTTACATGTCATTTCATGCAACACTTGTGATTGTATTCAAGAAGCAAAGCAATCATCATTAACAAGTTGCAGATCTACAAGGTATACATTTCCATTGTTTACATTCAAGCATTTGCAATTACTTTCTTTAAAGGTTGATTCCTCAATCGGGGTTTGACTGAGGCAAACCCCTATCCACAACCATTCTCCCTCTCTTTTCTATGTGTAGGCTGTAGGTGCACAATTGTAATTACAAGTTTGGGCTTCATTTGCAGAGATGAAAGAACCCTTTTCATTTCACGGATTTTGTGGAGGACCATGTACACTATCGCCATGGTCTCGACAACTTTTCTCCAAATTTGCAAGGCAGATCCGTATCAATCTAATTAGCTCAGATCTGAAGTTACAATGCAATCCCGAACCAGTAGCTCCTCATTTCACTCTATCTCTCTCTTTGTTCCACATAGTCAACAAGTCAACTTTCCTATTTACAAAAGAGGGCAAAACACACTTCAACCCTTGCAATCCACTTGGAATTCACATCCTTGTTTCTCTTGGATTTGGATCTAGTGGATTCAACCCCTCTTTTGAATGTAAAGTTCCTCCAAGTGAAAATCATCCTAGTGATTTCCTTTCTCTCTCCTAGGTGGGAATCACTAGGGTCCAATTTTCCACTTTACTCAAACAATGAAGTACCTGGAAGAAAACACACGCAAAGCTAAAATAAATAAAACACACACACACACACATGCATTAACAAGAATTTGTCTCCATTGCACTCCTATCTGTCAAGATCTTGTGTTTAAAATGGATGCTCTTAGAAGCACTACACAAGAAGTCATGAAGAATGAAGATTGAGGATGAGGTCAAGATGATTGAAAGATACAAGAGATGAATGTAAAAGTAAACTAACTAGAATGCAAAAGAAAGCAAAGATGCAAGAGATGGATTGATTTGCCAAGTGTAGAAAATGAGGAGGAGCATGGTATTTATAGATGTCCTCAAGGGTGTATCCAATATCAAGACGAATGTGGGATAAAAGATTGGATTGGAGATGTTGGTCCCACATGTATTAGGTGAGTGTAATAGATGGATATGAAAAATGGTAAATAGGGGATGGATTGGGTAATGTAAGAAATATTAGGAATGATATGCATAGAGTAGATTATTAATTGGATAAAATAACAGAACATATATTTATTTAATGGATTAAATGAGATAATGGATAAATGAATATACTATTAGAATAATAGATATTAATATAATAAAAATGAATAATGTTATATAATAACGGATTCAACTAATTAATGGAAAAATTGAGGTTGATTAAAGAGGGCAATTTTTGCATGTCAACACAGTCAAACACAAAAAATGAACAATCACCTTCACCAAAATATAGAATTACATCTTGATACATAATGTTTTATTATAATTTTTATGTTAATAAGTGTGAAAATTTGGGAAAAAGTAGTTGTTAATAAAAAATGTAATTGATCTTATATGTTTGCTTTTTGCTAGATTGGTTTTTTAAGGATAAAGATAGGTTGGCTGAAAAAATACAAAGTCCAATTTCAAATATTTTCATAGCTAAGCTTTAGCATAATCTTAACTATGTAATTACAGTTCTAGTTTTTTTTAACAATTGAACTTGTGTTCATAATCACCATTTGGGTCTTTAGAAAATAGATAGGAACAATTGGTTGAGGCAAAAAATGTTGCATTCCAAATGCTATAATCGCTAGTAATAGTAATGCTATAATCGCTAGTAATAGTATAATGAGGTTGGATAGGGAAGGATTTGGCATTGTTTAGGTTGGATCCTTGGGTTTTATTTTGTTCTTAACAACTTGGTTGCATTAGTGTTTTTTCTAGTTTGGTAGCTTGGCTACAATTGCTCTAGTTTTATCACATCTCATATCTTGTGTTGGTTTTGAGCTGTTTTATTTGTTGTATTGGCAACTTACCTTGATTGAAACGATATAATGCAAATTTCATCTTACAATTTGTGCTCATTTAATATGAAAAAAAGTTTACACGTGTGAGAGAATTACATTGATTTTACAATATATCAAGAAAATAACTCACAACAAAACAACATTAACTAAGTTGTTGGAGGATGTATATACTTTATCAATATATCCTACATATTGCAATATCTTTGTCAATGAAACACCTCTAATCCTTCATCGAATCTATTTTTTGTCTGGGTTTGAAGTTGACAATCTAGTTCAGATCCATGACCACAAACTTGTCCTCTAATGTTTTACTTGACCTTGCATAATAATTATTCCTTCTTTTCGACTCAATTGACCTTCAATTGCTATACTCTTTTCTAATATCTAATGATTGATTTTTATATAATGTCTCAGGAGGATTATTGTTGTTGTTCTTGTTTCTGGATTAGACTGTGTATGTTTATATGCATCAATATTTCAGATCACACTTTGTGATCCATCATTAGGATGATAGAAAGCTCATGGAGAAGAAATATGGGATGTGTTGTCCTGGGTCAATGATGTAAAATATCGTAGAACATAGGCAAGGGCCCTAAAATGATGTAAGCATATTTATTACACCCCTTAAACCACCAAATCCAACTACTTTTATGTTGATTGTGCTTTCAATTCTCTAGGATAAGAGATAATTCTTTGATGTGTGTGGATGATAAATGAATTTTAATGAATGCCTTTATATATTAGCATACTTGGCATCAAATTTCACAAAATGTGTACTTAAAGAAAGATAGGAAAATGAAATAGGTCAATTGACTAAAACTTGAATTTGAATTTTGAAAAGACTGGAATAAAGTTTGTGACTAATAAATAAACCTCATGATCATGCAAATTATCATAGGCGGGATTTTTTTTAAATCTATGAAGATAATGACTATATTATGGTAGATATGTGGATAGATACAATACATGCTTGAAATATATAAATTTATTAGAACATTCTTGTAGTTAGTTAAGGTGGGCTAAATGTATGGAGATATGTGTATAGAGATAAGAAAAAGCTAGAGGAATGAACTTAACTTCACACAACTTCACAAAATATTGTACCATTTGTCAATGCATACATATATCGAGATATTTCCTCAATAGACACGCACAACTAAATAAAAAATTGCATAAGTAAACCACCACATTTTTTTATAAACTAAAATATTAATAACTAAACTTTTGTGTACATTTATAAATTGAATATATATAGTCGATTAAGGCATAGTGTTGTTGTGAAATCATTTCGTTGGCGAGGAGGCCGCCAAGGTTCAAACCCTCATTGGGCCATTGACCTCGTAGGCCTTATGCCTTTTTTGAGCTAAAGTGCTCGCAGGATATGTACCTTCACTAGGTAGTTGCGCTCACAGGTTGTGGGTTTTCGCCGGGTTGTTGAGTTTGTGTTTTTGAACAAGTGAAATGTATGTTAATGGGGACTAATGGACCCCTAAAAATGGCCTCGAACAATAAAATTGGAAAGAGATCCTCCATAAGTGATCTCTTTGGGCTCAGACCAAGCTAAAAACTCAAGTTTCCCCAATAAATAAAAAATAAATTTAATACACACACAAATCCAAATTTTAATTTCTTAAAGTTGCACAAATAACTCTTACATGGGACAATGCTCTAATAAAAGCACTCCAAGCTATTAGGAATGAACCTACATCTTAGATAGTTTAATTATTTGATTTTTTATAGTGAACACTATCCAAGTAATCATTTATTAGGATGAAGAAATTATAAAAAAATAAAAAAATAATTCTATTATGAGCATAATGTATCCAACATAGATGATGCCCTACCAAATGGCGTTGCTCACTGGAAATATTGAGTAGTTTCTGTATATGGTGAAAATGGATAACAATAATAACGATATTGAAAGGCTAAATGAATTCAACCACAAAACCCTAGCCTAACAACAACAAAGATCCACCATAACATATGAAGATTACCTAAGACAATGCAAATCAAATGAAATCACAAAGATTATACCATCACATGTCCAATAGGGTTCGGATCTCCATTCTTCCTATCTCCATTGATCTTGCTTGATATATTTGCTCTCAGATTTTATGTGCACAAGAGCTCAACAAAGAACAGAATGTGGTTGCAAGTAGGATCACATATGCCAAGTAGTCAAATTGATCAAGTGATTAGGTCATTAGGATGATTGATTAGGGTTGATAATGAAGGAAGCATCTCCTTATATAGAAGACACTATATGAAATAGAGGGATAAGATTGAGAGGTGTAAAAGAAGGTCGGCTATGATTAGAGGGTAGGTAAAAGAAATAATAAAATAATGAAAGGGTAGGTAGTGTATGAATTAAGAGATGAATGACATGTGTCATGGGTAGAAAAGGTTAATGAATTAATTAAATAAATAAAGATTTATTTAATTAATAGAAGAAGTGGGATCAATTAAATAAATAAGATATTTATTTAATTTAGGAAAAGGATAATTTAAATAAATAAATGTATTTATTTAAATGAGAAATAAGGCTAGAAGAGGATAAATGAATTAATTAAATAAATAAGAATTTATTTAATTAATAGAAGAATTAAGCTTAGATAATTAAATAAATAAAATAAGACTGGACAATTTTGGGTGTTTACAGTTTCAAGTTTAACATCAATTTCATCCCTTGATTTAATTCATAAATTGAATTGGCCCAATGCCATCGAATTATAGATATATACATTCTCATAATGCTATCATTTCATGTCTTGCATGCTTTTATGTGTGTTATATATATGGAGAATTGACATTTTCTTTTAACTAAAACTTGCACTATTTGAAAGTGCAATAGTTGAGTGAAAAGGGATGTTGGGAACTAATTTTGTTTTGTAGATAAATGTTGGAGACACATATCTTTTGTACAGATTCATATTATTAAATTGTTAATATAATTTTAAATTTATTTTTGGAGGGGTTCTCTAGATTGGTTATTGACCTTATGCCTTAATTACTAACATATTTAAAGTCAATATAACTTATAGAAAAATGGAACAAACTAAACATCATGGTTAGAGGTCATCGAATATCACCTAAATAATTCAACTTGATGCTAGATACATGAAACCTAACATAAACAATTTTGCACTCTCCTCATCTACTCAATTAGAGAGTGGAAAAGTTGGTTTTAATAACTCTTTCTCTTTGTTCATTCATTCAAGGTTTGAGTTTTCTTTCCTCATCTAACAATCTGTTTGATCAATAGGTTGGTTTTTTTAATCATTGGTGCAAGTATTAACTTGTATCAAGAATTTTCAAATGTGTGACCTTCCAATATTTAGATCTATTCATTCAATCAATTGAACATGTTCCCTAGAGTTGGTTAATAGTTTGAAGTGGTGTTCTCTCCATGATCTCCATAATCATTTCTCAAACATGAAAGAACCAAGACTACCTCTTTCTTTGCCTCCTCTTGGTTAGTAATTTGAGTGAATAGTTTAATAGATGTAGTACTTTTTAATCACAAGAAATGAATAGAGAGAGATTTTTGCACAAAAAATTTAGAATCAAGGAAGGCAATCAATTGATTGGTAGTGGATGAAGCCATCAATGGCAACAACTCAATTATTTTCTTGAACTTTAAAGTCTTGAAAGTTACAATTGGAGATGTTGAATGCATCCTTGGATTCATTCACATTTGAAAAATAAGCTTTCCACACATTCTTTATCTTATTGTTTGTTATTGTTATCTCCTTATTATTAATTGGAGATATTTTTCTTTTTTGCATTTCCCTTATTTTTTGCTTTTCACAAAACTAGTTGTACGTGTTGAGTTTTATTTGCACAAGACAACAATATTTGATCTATGATAAATTAAGTTCTTTGATTTTAGTTGTGTATATACAAGGGCATGAAGAACTAGTTTAAGGTTGGTGGCTTGATAAAAAAAGTCCCATGAAATCTATTTAGCTAATGGCGTGTTGCGAAAAAGGGGACAAATTAGGTGGTTTAGGGATGAAAAAGGGGGAGGGCATGAAAGTTTTAAAGAGAATTTTGAAGTCAAGTGGGGAGAGATGAAGCTTAGGTTGTTATGAAAATATATGAATTGCAAGGATGGGGATGTGAGAAGAAGAGTGGAATGTATAGGCTTAAGGGATACATTGGGGAGTGATAATATTGAAATGGTGTGAGAAATGGGGTTCACTAGTCTAAACATGCAAACTAGGTATCAAACCCAATCCCATTAACTTTCATTGGAGAACAACCAATCAAGCCCAACTTCAATCCCTTGGGAGAGTTAGGCACTGGGATTAATTGTTCTCTTTTTTGTTGTTGATATGATTTGATATGAAATGGTGCAAGAAATAGATAAAATGATAGGAAATTGACAATATTTAGCATAAACAAGAAGACACAATGCTATTATTCAACACAGAAGGGAAATTTTGGAAATAAGACACAAAAATGAATCTCCCATTGAAATATGGACCAAAAAATGGTGGACATTAGTGCTAGGTGCCTTAGTACTGACACATATCCTAAGGCCTGATACTTTAGATTTGAATGCTCTTTGAATCACACTCTCCAAAATTTAGTCAAAAAGTGTCAGATAAGTGAGCAAATTGACATAGTTTAGGGGTTTTGTTTGTTCAAAATCTTAAATTGTAAGTTTTTGTCTGCACTCTACATCTTTGCACTCTTCAGCTATCTGATTTGTTACATGTACACAAAATGAGGGAAAAATGTTGGGTTATATAGGGGCTTGCCTGAGTCAAACCTTAGGTAGGAATTAACCTCCACTACAACAATGGTTTTAGAAAAGAGATCTTACCCTTGCAACCCAACAAAGGCTAAAATATAAAAAGAAATGTAGAATCGACAAGTTATACCTTTACTATAGTCTTCATGAAAGGTAGATGTTGCTTGATAGGAGTTCATCCATACCTTCACTAATGGAGGAAATGCATAAACTTGATCATGGTTGCTATCTTGAATGCTTGATCTCTCCTCTACTGCCTTGAAAATGCTTGATTGCAATTGCTTAATTTGAATTTGCTTGATGTGAAGAGATGTTCAAATTTGGAGGTGGAAGTTGTATTTATACACAACTTCACACATTTCATAATGAATTTTTAAAAAAGGCTGACATCAGGGAGCACTTTCCTGCTTAACATTTTCTCGACCACTAGAGGATAATATTTGGGCTCGAATTGACTAGAACATAGTGTTAGGTTCCATACTCCAAGAGGAAAAGGGTGCTAGGTGCCATAGTCCTAAACTTTTGAGCCAAACTTGAGGTTGGTGAGCATGGAATTGTGTTGGGCATCCCAATTTAGCCATGTGATGAGAAAAATCAGTCAAAATCAAGGTTGTGAGGGGAAAACCATCAAAGTGAGCCCTAAATGAGTATGAATTATATGAGGATACAATTTATGACAACACAAATATAAAAGTAAAGGTTAAAGGGAGAGAATAGAAGGCATGCACAGATGAAATTTGTATTTTTTGTTGAATGATATTTAAAACATTTAATGGGTACTCTACCAAAATAATCTTTAGATAAGTCCTAACCAACCGCAACAAATGCCAATCATCTCAATAATTATTTTGGTAGAGTACTTATCTAAAGATTACTTTGGTAGAGTACTTTTCTAGTATTCATACGAAATCAGGAGAAGTACATAGAAGACAATCTTTCTTTTCTCAAGTCTAGCTTCCCATTTCTCGCATGATAAAATTACATTCTTTAAGGAAAACAACCTTTCATTTAAGAATAAAGAGGAAACAATCTTTCGTTTACAACCAATTGCATCTAATAAGAAAACAATCTTTCGTTTCTATCTTTTAAAGTAAATAAAAAATAAGAATTAAAATAAGAAGGTGTAACACATGTATGCATATTTAGCATATAGATAAAGTAAAATTCAAAAATAGAAATTATGAGTACAGATTCTTTTATCTTTTCATAAAATCCAAATAACGTAATCATGCATCTTATGGTTTCAAA